>NC_135969.1:5935115-6213263 GCF_053455715.1 Rhinoraja longicauda
TTAGTTAGTGTCTGATTAGACAAATGGGTAGTGTCTGATTAGACAAATTGGTTAGTTAGTGTCTGATTAGACACACTGGTTAGTGTCTGATTAGACAAATTGGTTAGTCTGAGGTTTGATGACACAAATTGGTTAGTGTCTGATTAGACATATTGATTAGTGTCAGGTTTTGATTAGTCAAATTGGTTAGAGTCTGATTTATTCACAAAATGCTGGAGTAACTCAGCAGGTCAGGCAGCATCTCGGGAGAGAAGGAATGGGTGACGTTTCGGGTCGAGACCCTGCTTCAGACTGATGTCGGGGGTGGGACAAAGGAAGGATATAGGTGGAGACAGGAAGATAGAGGGAGATCTCCCTGGTTAGAGTCTGATGTTTGATCAGACAAATTGGTTAGAGTCTGAGGTTTGATTAGTCAAATTGGTTATAGTCTGAGGGTTTGATCAGACAAATTGGTTAGTGTCTGTGCTGAGGGGAACAAGACAAATATTAAAAAACTAAATTGAGAACAGCTCACAAAATATAATTGTTTAAAATAGGCCGTGTGCTTTGGATTTACAATTAATAAATGAATGCAACATGCCCCCCCGCCCCCGTGTAACGGATTGAAGGTGCTGATCAATGACTCACCCGGTCTGGTTTCGCCGTTGACCCGCCTGTTTGCAAGGCTTGCTTGCCGGTCTCTTCTCTCTCCCCTCCCACTAGCAGCGAGACCCGAGTTCCGCAATGTCTTGCTTGCTTGCCCGGCGTGTGGGTCGGTCGGTCGGTGCAGATGCGCCTGGTCCTCTGGCTGGCTGATGCCTTCTGCGAAACGAGTGACTTGAGAGAGCAAACGCACACTCTTTTCTCAGATGCTGCTGTACTGGACCCGAGCCATGTGTGAGCTGTAGCAAGCAGCTGCCTGAGGCGAGCGAGCCCCTCTCTCGTCTGGCTGGCTTGTGTATCAGTTTAATGGCGCAACACCGTGGGTGAAGAGTTGCTGAGGGAATGTCCACAGGCTTTCATTTGTCGCCACTTTTGCAGGGGGAGAGATGGGGCTTCCAGCCGGCAGCCTAAACACACACACACAGACACACACACACACACACACACACACAGACACAGAGAGACACACACACACACACACACAGAGAGACACACACACACACACACACACAGACACAGAGAGACACACACACACACACACAGACACACACAGACACACACACACAGACACAGAGAGACACACACACACAGACACACACACACACAGAGAGACACACACAGACACACACACACAGACACAGAGAGACACACACACACAGACACACACACACACACACACACACAGACACAGAGAGACACACACACACAGACACACACAAAAGGAGAGTGGGGAGGATGCGAGGAGAAATTCAATCGTTATCCCCCACCCCCCAAAAAAAATAAAATGTAGCTCTCAGCAAACTAGTACTACTGGGTGTGTGGAGATATGTGGGCACTAGCACTGGCACTGACAGCGCAGAGACTCCTCGGAGATGATAGCTCAGACACTGATGTGTAACGTGGGAGCCGAGGAGGTGTTTGGCCCAAGACATCCAAACCCCCCTCATCAAAGCAAGCAAGCCCATTTGTCCATTTTTTTTTCAACAACAACAAAAACCCCACAAGAGACTGCAGAAGCAGATTTACAACAACAAAAAAAGACACAGCGGGTCAGGCAGCATCTCCAGGGAACAGAGAGAAGAATTGACCCTTCTTCAGACTGACCTGTTTACTTATTTGCACCCTCGGCTTCTCCGGGCTTGCTGGAGACAGCCAGTAACATTGAAAACAAACGAAGGGGATGTTTGTGTGCGGTTTCGCAAGACAAGTGTGACTTTATTTTATTTCACCATAGAAGGTATATCTGTCGCCGTAAGAATTCTTTTGCCCGACACCTTTTTTGAACTTTCAGTGGGAGTTAGGGTCCTGTCATGATGACCTGAAAAGTTGAACCGTTTAGTTTTAGTTTATTTCTTGGTTAAAAATGGACAAATGGGCTCGTTAATGTATGAAAGGTGATACAAGCAGTAGTGGGATTATGTACTGCACCTTAGATGGCTTGTCTAATATGCCTCTAAGTGCTTATGTACAGTAATACTTGTGCTGAACTCTATGCAGAAATGAATTTCACTGGTGACATATAAAGCACCATACCATATTGATTTGATTCTAAATTCAATCATTTTGCCAAATTAAAATTGTCTACATACATGAACATAGGTTCACGGTGAAGGGGAAAAGATTGAATAGGAATCTGAGGGGTGACTTTTTTTCACATAAAGGGTGGTTAGTGTATGGAACAGGCTGCCAGAGGAGGTAGATGAGGCTGGGACTATCCCAACGTTTAAAAAACAGTTGGACAGGTACATGGATAGGACACGTTTGGAGGGGTATGGACCAAACGCAGGCAGGAGGGACTAGTGTAACTGGGACATGTTGGCCGGTGTGGGCCTGTTTCCATACTGTGTCACTCTATGACTCTACATCTTGCAAGCTAGCACATGACTTGCCAGATATCATCTGTACCCCCTTGCTGTCTGATCACATGTGCGAAGGTAAATCCAGTCAAATTACTCAAATCCTCAAAGTGAAAAGCACTTTGTATATTCACAAATATTTAAACCAGAATAAGCCACCACAAACGTCACTGATCGGCATGGAGATCTTTGTTGAAACAAACTCTCTAACGCGTAGCCCACTGAAGGAGAAATGAAACTTGAAATTATTCCAAGCTGTGTTATATAAGCAGGTTATATAATAGTATCAAAAAGGTAAGAACCAGTCAAGATACACTTATAATTATAATCCTTGGGTGACTCTTGCAAAATTTGGGGAACAGTTTCTCGTCTTTCAGGTAGACACAAAATGCTGGAGTAACTCAGTGGGACAGGCAGCATCTCTGGAGAGAAGGAATGGGCGACGTTTTGGGTCGAGACACTTCTTCTCGACCCGAAACGTCACCCATTCTCTCCAGAGAAGCTGCCTGTACCGCTGAGTTATTCCAGCATTTTGTGTCTATCTTCCCATTCCATCTGCTCTAACAGCTCTGCAGAGAATATCTTTCCATTGATAAATGGAAAGTCTGAAGAAGGGTCTCGACCCGAAACGTCACCCATTCCTTCTCTCCTGAGATGCTGCCTGACCTGCTGAGTTGTGAATAAATTTCCATTGATAAATGTACCTTAACATTTGTACTCCAGAGAGGCAAACCAGTTGATGGCCACAGAGTTCATGACGTACACAGTGAATCCCATGCCCTGTGTGTGGAATACAAAGCTTTGCTGTTGGCATTGCACAGATATCCAGTGAATTAGTGGAATGGGGGCCTAGATTAGCAACATGTCAAGTAATCAGATGCTATGGGAAGCACACTGTGTCCATGGGCTTTCCTACAACACCTCACGGAGTCAGCGGACTGTCTCACTTGTCACCTGATAACAAAAAACAAAAGTTGTTTACTGCACAGTATAACTGCCAGCTAATTCTGCTGTGAAGTCAGAGAACTAGTGGGCAGTTACTGCCACATCTCTCCATGATCTCTTGCAATAAAGTCACAAAGCAAATCTGCTTTTCATTTTCCTTTAATTTCCCTCTAAATTAATTTCTTCCACAGTAGTCGGCAGGATGAGGCTGCAAATCTTTCAGTGGGCCTCAAAAGTAATAAACTAGGTTGTTACCAGTTGACCCAAGGCCTAATTGTGCTACAATATCGCCATGTACCCAAAGGCAATGGGAAAACATGCAGAACATTTCAAACTGCTGTCTTTAACACAATCACAATGTTAACATGGTTTTGGCAAAGCTTTCAAAGCAGCAAAGCAAAAGTTCAAAGGAGCTTTAATGGAGTGTTCAAATGCCACAAGACCCTCACAGCAACCCTTTGTTGGATCTTCAAGCTGGAGATAAATGTGAGGTTATCCACTTTGGCGGCAAAAACTAGGAGGCAGATTATTATCTCAATGGTGTCAGGTTAGGTAAGGGGGAAGTGCAGCGAGACCTGGGTGTCCAGTCACTGAAAGTTGGCCTGCAGGTGCAGCAGGCAGTGAAGAAAGCTAAGAGCATGTTGGCCTTCATAACGAGAGGATTTCAGTAATAGGAGTAAAGAGGTTCTTCTGCAGTTGTATAGGGCCCTGGTAAGGCCACACCTGGAGTATTGTGTACAGTTTTGGTCTCCTAATTTGAGGAAGGACATCCTTGTAATTGAGGCAGTGCAGCGTAGGTTCACGAGTTTGATCCCTGGGATGGCGGGACTGTCATATAAGGAAAGATTGAAAAGACTAGGCTTGGATTCACTGGAGTTTAGAAGGATGAGAGGGGATCTTATAGAGACATATAAAATTATAAAAGGGCTGGACAAGCTAGATGCAGGAAACATGTTCCCAATGTTGGGGGAGTCCAGAACCAGGGGCCACAGTCTTAGAATAAAGGGGAGGCCATTTAAAACTGAGGTCAGAATGAACTTTTTCACCCAGAGAGTTGTGAATTTGGAATTTTCTGCCACAGAGGGCAGTGGAGGCCAAATCACTGGATGAATTTAAGAAAGAGTTAGATAGAGCTCTGGGGGCTAGTGGAATCAAGGGATATGGGGAGAAGTTGGGCACAGGTTACTGATTGTGGACGATCAGCCATGATCACAATGAATGGCGGTGCTGGCTCGAAGGGCCAAATGGCCTCCTCCTGCACCTGTTTTTTATGTTTCTATGAGATACTCCAATGATGAGATTTCAAGGGATTGTTTGTCAATTGTTACTTAAAGAGCCAAAAACCAGCAGTTACTGCATCATCCAATTATTCTATAAGCATTTTGACCAATCTCACACCATTGCTTCTCAAATCCATTTATCAACCAATTAGGATTTGGGGAGTGAGGGGGTGGGAGAGCAATCATTCAACAATGGGACACTTGCAGCCAAAATAATCTTATAATGGACAAATTGGAGAAAATCTAAATTATGTTCTATTTAATGGCCTAAAGGACAGAATTAACATGATGCCTCACCTTTATAGTTGGTGTAGATCCCAAGTATGAAAAGTGAAGGAATTGGCAAATTTAGTGGGCAAAATTATAAAAGTGAATAATTTTATTTAGTTTTTGTAATTAACTGTAATAGCTGGAATGGGGAGAGGTAACAGAAAGAAACACATCTCCATAAAGTGAAGTAGAGCAAGAATAGTTTGGGGATTTTTCATGCATATTGAAGTCTAAGCAAACATGTTGGTAATTGGGATGGTATTGCATCAGTCGACTGAGCAGTATTGCACTTAATCTGATGTTGGGCTGAATATTTGTGGTCTATCTAAGAGAATGCACAATATTGGTTTAACCAGAAACCTAAAAATGATTATACGGAATCCTTGTCCAACTTTAGATCTTCTGAATGATTTTAAATCTCCACAGTTCAGAAGAGAATGGATTCTGATTTAAGTCTTGCAGGACAGGGCTACACAGAAACAGCTTTTTTTTAAAAATTGCATTAATAACAAACCATTCCAGCCATAACAGAATAGAAGTTGTTTTCTTCTTGGAACACAATTACATCGGCAACAAAAGTCAATCCAATAATCAAAAACCTACTACTAACCAAATGGGCAGACTGGGTAGAAGTATCCAAAAGTTAAATATTAATGAACATGCTGCAACATGGGCAGGGGCAAAGGGTCAACCCCAGTATGGTTAGAGAACTCTGAATCAACAATTAGACTCTTAGAAAGGGAATGCCAAGGTCTGAATTCCGGAAGGCAAGAATTGTTATGCTCTCTGAAGGTATTGACTTTCACTTGTTGCATGGGCCCCAACAAACAAAATTAATTGCAAATTGTGATGAAAACTATACTATGCGGGCTCTATAATGTGTGTGTGGTGGGGTTTTTCGGTGCACATGAAAACTATTTAACAATTGCAAATCACAGAAGAGAAGAACACTTGGGACCATCAGTGCCTACTGCATTAATACAATTTCCTTGAATCAATTCTGCACCAACCCCACTCCCACCTTCGGTCTGTTCTGTCCAGTGAACAGGAGATTAGATTTTAGAACTTAACTTTTAGGTTGCCACATTTCTCATGATAAGGTATCTTTTGTTATCCTGCTTTTTTTTCCTCCTGAAATGGCCTCTTTTATTTAATTCCAAGAAATTCTCCCTTATTGTATGGTAAAAAAAAAATTGTAACCCTTCCCATAAGCTTTATTAATGTTCACTAGACCATCGAGAAGTTGATAAGAATTTCTTTGTTTCATATATATCAGCATTGTAAAAAACTTCTATTTGATACTTTGGTGTTGTACTTTTACAACGTGTTTACAACTAGGGGGAATGGACATCCCTACAAACTATGATATTAAAACAAAAGGTTTTATCATGGACAATGGACAATAAAAACAGAACGTTTTCTGATATAAAGGAGAAAGGTTTTTTTCTTTTGGTGGCAGTGTTAAACCAAGTTCCTTGATCACATTGTTGGTTTTGTGGGATCTTGCTGTGTGCAAATTGGTCGCAAAGTTCAAACAGAAATATTTTGTTATCTGTAGAACGCTTTGGAATGCCAAATAAATGCAAGCTTTCTTCCCAGTAAGCATTTCTTTGAAGTGGCATGCTTCTTCTTTGAATATGGCAATGGTCGTCTCAAAGGTGACTCCAAGTTGAATCTTAATGGATTCCCAATAGGAAAATGGATGGATCGAGGTTAAAAAACCCATCTAGAATAGGAACCAGCCTGTCCACATGTTCCTCAAAGATAGGATGAAGCTAGAAGTTGGGCCGAATGGTCTGCCTCTTTTTTATGTTGTGATATGACAGAGGCAGGATGAAGGAGATCTTTTAATGAAGATCTTGCCTTTGGATTAACTCTTCTATTTTCTATCACAGGAGCCAGGTGTCTCTGGCCTCGAACAACCCAAGAGCAGCAAACGGAGCAAGGTCCATAAGATAATATTGTTGTGTCATTGCTTGTGGGCCAAGGAAGAACAGCATCATCACTACCAGATAGACACAAAATGCTGGAGCAACTCAGTGGGACAGGCAGCATCTCTGGATAGAAGGAATGTGTGAAGTTTCAGGTCAAGGCCCTTCCTCAGACTGAAGAGCGAGGTACAGAGATAAGAAAAAGTAAGGTGTGAAAACAAGACAAAGAGGATGGAGAACAAGGAAAATGTAGAATAGATCATTGTAGGCTAGGAGAAGGTAACAACAAAGCAAACAGAGATAAAAATGTAAATGAGGACAGTCAGGCTAGTCAGAGAACTAGGAAGAGGGGAGGGATGGAGAGAGGGGAAGCAAGGGTTACTTTGAAGTTGGAGAAGTCAATATTCATACCGCTGTGGTGTCAGCTGCCCAAGCAAAATATGAGGTGCTGTTCCTCCAATTTGTACTGGGCCTCACTCTGACAATAGAGGAGGCCCAGGACAGAAAGGTCAGTGTGGGTAAGGGAGGGGGAGTTAAAATGTTTAGCAGCTGGGAATCAGGTAGGTTTAGGCGGACTGAGCGGAGGTGTCCAGCGAAACGAATCACCAAGCCTGCGCTTGGTCTCGCCAGTACACAGGACCCCACACCTGGAACAGCCCATACGGTAAATGAGGTTGGAGGAGGTGCAAGTGAGTCAAGTACATCATCACTGCCAGGCCTGGCAAGCTCACCTGTAAGCCCTCTCTCTCCCCCCCTCCCCCCCCCCCCCCCCCACTATTGCAGTCACTCCTCAATGTGCCCCCTTCTTGCTTTGACCTCATGAGTCAGGATTCCCCTCAAATACCTCCACCTTGTCAAGGTTGCCTGTGGCATGAAAATCATTTAAGGGAACCCGAGCAGTTACATTCTGGGGGAACGTGTTCTTCCAAGCGTCTGACTTTGGGAAAGCATGGCATCACCTCCAGCAGCACAGTTAACCTCCAGTGCCCTGTCCCAGTGCTGCAAGCTTATTCACCTTGTTGGAGTGTAGAGTGAGTGTATCTGGGGATACTAGACCATTCAAATAAATGTATTGCGGCACCCAATCCAACCAATGTTTCCAATCTCCACACACTGCACACAACAAAATCATGAACCCAGACGGCTGTGGAGGCCAAGTCAAAGGATATTTTTAAGGCAGAGATTGACAGATTCTTGACTAGTACGGGTGTCAGGGGTTATGGGGAGAAGACAGGAGAATGGGGTTGAGAAGGAAAGATGGATCATGATTGAATGGCGGAGTAGACTTGAAGAACTGATTGGCCTAATTCTGCTCCTCAAACTTACGAACGTTTATACCGAACCTGAGGGGCAAATTTTTAATTGAAAGAGTGGTGGATATATGGAATGAGCTAGCAGAGGAGGTGGCTGAGGTAGATACTGTAACAGCATTTAGAAGGACTGGCGCATGAACCGGAAATGTTTTGAGGGATATAGACCAAATGGGACTAGCTTAGTTGGGGCGTCTAGGTCGGTGATGAGTTGGGCCTGTTTCCATGCTGCACGGCTCTGTGACATTATGACACTATGTTTATTGTGCGATCTGGAACAAAATCTATCATGGTTTTTGATGTGCAACTTTTTTTAAAGATATGATGCGAGACGATAGAACTTTATTTATCCCAGGAGGGAAATTGATCTGCCAACAGTCATAAAACACAACAAGATACATGAAACATGAAATTAAAGTGACGAGTGGAAAGGATCGTGGATGTGCAAAGATTGGAGAGAAGGAGGGGGAGGGGGGGGGGAGTCAGCCTACCCCATGACAGAAGGAGGAGGCGTTGTACAGTTTGATAGCCACAGCGAAGAAGGATCTCCTGTGGCGTTCTGTGCTGCATCTCGGTGGAGCCAGTCTGTTGCTGAAGGTGCTCCTCGGGTTGCCCAGTGTGTCATGGAGGGGGTGAGCTGTATTGTCCAAGATGCTCCGCAGTTTGAGGAGCATCCTCCCCTCCAAGACCACCTCCCCTGAATCCAACTCGGCCCCCAAGACGGAGTCGGCCTTCCCGATGAGCTTGTTAATCCTGGTGGCGTCCATGGCCTTCGCTCTGCTGCCCCAGCACACGATAGCGAAGAAGACGTCTCTGGCTACCATCGACTGGTAGAACATCTGCAGCATCTTACTGCAGACGTTGAAGGAGCGGAGCCTTCTCAAAAAGTACAGCCGGCCCTGTGTAAAGATAGTACTTTATATAATATTTCACCATTAAGAATGACAAAAAAAAACTTATTTATTGGGTCAGTGCGATAAATTTGGACTTCTGAGGGCAGGGCCAAATTGGGGCCAAGTAGCAATCTGATATGAAGGAACCTCGTCTTGCGGGAATTTGCTGACTACTCAAGGGGCATCCCTCAATGACAGATGATCCACCTGCTCGACAAGATCAACACTTACCACGTTGGCTGACAACCTTGTGTATAAATAGAAGATACAGAAAGTAAATTACATGAACAAACAGGAAGGAACATCTTTCGTCATATCAAACGGCTAAAGCAATGATATGATTATCATTTTTTAATTGCATTAGGCTTTTAAAATACAAAAAAAAGTTTCACTTTGTGAATGCAAGTTAGACAAATAAATTGTTACTCAGTATTGTATACTTCATATTTTTTAATAAATTGGATAATTTGGCATGTAATTCCAATGAATGAACTCAAAACCACCTTAAAAATATCAATATCTTGCTTCATACAGTAATATTGTAAGCGTGTACCAATTATATAATCACTGACACTGAAGTAGACATACAGCCGAGCTTTAATAGACAATAGGTGCAGGAGGAGGCCATTCAGCCCTTCGAGCCAGCACGATCATTCAATGTGATCATGGCTGATCGTTCACAATCAGTACCCCATTCCTGCCCTCTCCCCATACTCCCCTGACTCCGCTATCATTAAGAGCTCTATCTAACACTGGATTGAAATGGCTGATTTTAGATAATAAACACAATCAGACCCATTTTTTTCATAAAGAATTAGCCAAGTCAATGTCCCATTATGGCTCAGGGCCGACACTCCCAAATTTGAAGATTGTGGCTTTGAGTCTTGCTGTAGAGAATTAGGTACAAAAGTCAAGGTGGACATTTTTCAGTGCAACATGATCGGACGTGGTGTTAAACTGATGTGTTGTCTGCATTCTTAGGATGTAAAGGATCGTTGATAGCATTTAAAGAATGGCAGAAGTCTTCTATCTGGTATCCTGGCCAAGACTGTTCCACAATCACAAGTTCACACGTTATAGGAGTAGATTTAGGCCATTCGGCCCATCGAATCTACTCCGCCATTCAATCATGGCTGATCTCTGCCTCCTAATCCCATTTTCCTGCCTTCTCCCCATAACCCTTGACATCGGTTCTAATCAAGAATTTGGCTTAAAAATATCCACTGACTTGGCCTCCACAGCCCTCTGTGGCAACGAGTTCCCCTGATTAACTACCCTCTGACTAAATAAGTTCCTCCTCACCTCCTTTCTAAAAGAGCCCCCTTTAATTCTGATGCTGTGACCTCTGGTCCTGGACTCTCCCTCCAGTGGAAACATCCTCGCCACATCCACTATTTCATTATTCTGTAATTTTCAATGAGGTCCCCCCTCAACCTTCTAAACTCCATCGAGTACAGGCCCAGTGCTGTCAGACGCTCCTCATATGCCAACCCACTCATTCCTGGAGTCATTCTTGTAAATCTCCTCTGGACCCTCTCCAGAGCCAGCACATCCTTCCTCAGATTCCAGATAAATGCCAGACAAAGGAGATAGTGATGGACTTCAGGGAGCGGAGCGGTACACATATCCCCAGTTTGCATTGACAGCGCCAAAGCACAGATGGTTGAAAACTTCAAATTCCTAGGAGTCAATATCACCAACAATTTCTCCTGGACCACCCATATTGAAGCAACGACCAAGAAAGCACACCGACGCCTCTACTTCCTTAGATGGCTTTGGAAGTTCGGCATGTCCCCAACAACTCTCACCAACTTCTACAGATGCGCCGTAGAGAGCATTTTATTGGGATGCATCCATTGGGATGGATACAGGTGAGGGGAACTTTTGATTGGCAGATGGTTGGACAAAGGCCAGAGATGAAAAGACAAAAAGTGTAGGATACGGAAAGAAGAAGCGTGAATTGTGAAACCAGAGGAAAGAATGTATGAATTATGAATTATGAAAATAGGGCAGGAGGAGGCCATTTGGCCCTTCGAGCCAACACCTCCATTCATTGTGATCATGGCTGATCATCTACAATCAGTAACCTGTGCCTGCCTTCTCCCCATATCCCTTGATTCCACTAGCCCCTAGAGCTCTGTATAACTCTCTTTTAAATTCACCCAGTGAATTGGCGTCCACTGCCTTCTGTGGCGGAGAATTCCACAAATTCACAACTCCCTGGGTGAAATGGGAGAAATGGGTGTGAATCTAAGTGGGGCACGGGGAAGAGAGAGGGTGAAAAAGATGGGTGGGCGGAGAAGGGGGAGGGGGAGTTAGGTTAGTTTGTAGGAGAATTAGAGAATTTGAAGTTTATACTGTTAGACTTTATGCTACTTAAGCGGAATATGAGATGCTGTTCTTCCAATTTGTGTGTGGCCTCACTGGCAATGGAGGAGGCCCAGGACAGTCAGGTCAGTCTGGGGATGGGAGTTAAAAGCGTTAGCAGCCGAGAGATCGAGCAGACCTTGGTGGAGCGAGCGCAAGCGTTGTGCCTAGTCCATCTCTTGGCCTCACCGGTGTGCAGGAGACCACATCGGGAGCACCGCATGCAGCAGATTCGAGGAGGTGCACGTCATCCATCAGAAACCTGGATCTGATCTGAGATGGGATCTCAGACCTCGGCAGCACATTGTCACCAGGCCACCTTTGCAAATCATTCAGGAGTTCCCTGGGAGCGGGTGGTGGTACCAGGAGTAAAGTGGGGAACCTCAAACCTCTCCTGGCTTTCTTTTGTCACTTGAGTTGGTGTGGTTGCATTCATGGCTATCCTGAATGAGGCCAATCCTATTGCAGGTGGAATTGAACTCGACTTCCACTTGGCAGAAGTTGTCATTATGCTGAAAAAGCCAGAAGACTTTACATTAATGATCTGGATGATGGTGTGGCAAATTGGATTAGTAAATATGCAGATGATACTAAGATAGGTGGTGTAGTTAGTAATGAAGTAGAGTTTCAAAGTCTACAGAGAGACTTGGGCCTTTTGGAAGGGTGGGCTGAAAGATGGCAGATGGAGTTTAATGCTGATAAGTGTGAGGTGCTGCATTTTGGTAGGACAAATCAAAATAGGAATTACAGGGTAAATGGTAGGGAATTGAGGAATGCAGTGGAACAGAGGGATCTGGGAATAACTGTGCATTGTTCCCTGAAGGTGGAATCTCATGTGGATAGGGTGGTGAAGAAGGCATTTGGTATGCTTGCCTTTATAAATCAGAGCATCGAGTATAGAAGTTGGGATGTGATGTTGAAATTGTACAGGGCATTGGTGAGGCCGAATCTGGAGTATGGTGTGCAGTTCTGGTCGCCAAATTATAGGAAAGATGTCGACAAAATGGAGAGGGTACAGCGGAGATTTACTAGAATGTTGCCTGGGTTTCAGCACTTAAGCTACAGAGAGAGGTTGAACAGATTGGGTCTTTATTCTTTGGAGCGTAGAAGGTTGAGGGGGGACTTGATAGAGGTTTTTAAAATTTTGAGAGGGTGCGGACAGAGTTGACGTGGGTAGGCTTTTCCCTTTGAGAGTGGGGAAGATTCCAACAAGGGGACATAGCTTCAGAATTGAGGGACAAAAGTTTAGGGGTAACATGAGGGGTAACTTCTTTACTCAGAGGGTGGTGGCTGTATGGAATGGGCTTCCGGTGGAAGTGGTGGAGGCTGGCTCGATTTTATTATTTAAGAGTAAATTGGATAGGTATATGGATAGGAGGGGATTGGAGGGTTATGGTCTGAGTGCAGGTAGATGAGACTAGACTGGAAGGGCCGAACGGGCCTGTTTCCGTGCTGTAGTTGTTATATGTTATACGGTTATGTGACCTGGCAATGTCACTGTCCAATAGAATTAACAAAGCAAGAGCTTCAAATAGGTTCATTCATCTAACGTTTCAGCTGTTCAATGCAACCCAAGAGCACAGGAAAATATGAAGCAATGTGAAACATTTCTCAGAATTAATTTCAGAAGCAGAAGGAACTGAGCCACATTCGTTCTGTCAGGCCGTTCTGTAAATAGCATGCACCTAATGCGCAAGTACATTTAGGCTTGATTATAACCAGTTGTTTCCAGAAAGTGAATTAATTCCTAGTTTAAATGTCATTAATTTTAAGAGGGATATCTTTTGGACTATCAGGTAGACTTGCTGAAAAATGTACTAATTCTTCCCTGTGCAGAATATATGACCCCATTTCATCATGAAGCATGGATTTTCACCAGAAGCTGTTGACAACAAATCAAAAGAGATTTTTTTTTCATGAGATGCAGGTAGTTCATTAAATATTTTAATCCATTTACATATATTTGCACATTTTAAGTCTAAAGATAGTCTCTGCCTGATATCCCTTGCTGGTGTTTGGCAATATGCTGAAATCTAACTCCTAGAAGCTGCCGTTTATGAGGTCATAAGTGATAGGAGTAGAATTAGGCCATTCGGCCCATCAAGTCTACTCCGCCATTCAATCCTGGCTGATCAATCTCTCCCTCCTAACCCCATTAACCTAATCCCGTGGTGTGCCTCGACTTTCAGAAAGCCTTCGACAAGGTCCCACATAGGAGATCAGTGGGCAAAATTAGAGTACATGGTATTGGAGGTAGGGTACTGACATGGATAGAAAATTGGTTGACAGACAGAAAGCAAAGAGTGGGGATAAATGGGTCCCTTTCAGAATGGCAGGCAGTGACTAGTGGGGTACAGCAAGGCTCGGTGCTGGGACCGCAGCTGTTTACAATATACATTAATGACTTCGATGAAGGGATTAAAAGTACCATTAGCAAAGTTGCAGATGATACAAAGCTGGGTGGTAGTGTGAACTGTGAGGAAGATGCTATGAGGTTGCAGGGTGACATGGACAGGTTGTGTGAGTGGACGGATGCATGGCAGATGCAGTTTAATGTGGATAAGTGTGAGGTTATCCACTTTGGTGGTAAGAATAGGAAGGCAGAGTATTATCTTAATGGTGTCAAGTTAGGAAAAGGGGACGTACAACGAGATCTGGGTGTCCTAGTGCATCAGTCACTGAAAGGAAGCATGCAGGTACAGCAGGCAGTGAAGAAAGCCAATGAAATGTTGGCCTTCATAACAAGAGGAGTTGAGTATAGGAGCAAAGAGGTCCTTCTGCATTTGTACAGGGCCCTAGTAAGACCGCACCTGGAGTACTATGTGCAGTTTTGGTCTCCAAATTTGAGGAAGGATATTCTTGCTATTGAGGGCGTGCAGCGTAGGTTTATTAGGTTCATTCCCGGAATGGCGGGACTGTCATATGTTGAAAGACTGGAGCGACTAGGCTTGTATACACTGGAATTTAGAAGGATGAGAGGGGATCTTATCGAAACGTATAAGATTATTAAGGGGTTGGGCATGTTAGAGGCAGGAAACGTGTTCCCAATGTTGGGGGAGTCCAAAACAAGGGGCCACAGTTTAATAATAAGGGGTAGGCCATTTAGAACAGAGATGAGGAAAAACTTTTTCAGTCAGAGAGTTGTGAATCTGTGGAATTCTGTGCCTCAGAAGGCAGTGGAGGCCAATTCTCTGAATGCATTCAAGAGAGAGCTAGATAGAGCTCTTAAGGATAGCGGAGTAAGGGGGTATGGGGAGAAGGCAGGAACGGGATACTGATTGAGAATGATCAGCCATGATCACATTGAATGGCGGTGCTGGCTCGAAGGCCAGAATGGCCTCCTCCTGCACCTATTGTCTACTGTCTATTGTCTAAGGTAGTCACAAAAAGCTGGAGTAACTTAGTGGGTCAGGCAACATCTCCGGAGAAAAGGAATAGGTGAGGTTTCGAATTGGAACGTTTTAGCTTATCTATCTCCTGAGAAGCATTCTGCACCTTTGAGGAGATTCCTTTTTGATGTGTAAGTTGCCAAATAGAGGTTAAAAAACCCCATCGTACCTGGAGAGATGATACCCTACAGCAAATGGGACTGGCTGGGGAAGAAAATAAGCCTTCCCACTGACCCAGCGAACTCTGTCATTATAATGAGGAGAGAGTTCCAGCAGACACACTCCCCAACTGTGTGTGTGAGAGACTGTGTGTGTGTTCACCATCTACCTCCCATGCCTGCCCCTCGGTTTCATTTATATCTCCAGTGTTGTTCAGAAATATAATAATGAGCAGAAAGGTTCCAGATTCCTTTGGCCTGTGGACGCAGCCTTGAATGGCCCATTGTACACCTCTGTGTTTCAACAAGGAGATTTAAAGATTGCCAGAGTCTGTTTCAGTTAGTCATTACAGCTGATTAAAATCCCGGCCAAACTCCAAACATCAAACCCCAATGTCGCAACTGTTTGTCGAGAGCGCAAGGGATATTCTTTTGCATGCGTCGGGCACAGTGACGCAATATCTTGAGCGCATGAAGCTCTCATTATGATGCTGTGCACTGAATTGACTAAATTCCCAGTTGTCACCAGTTCCCGTGCTAACTGGCAGCAGCAACAATGAGTGCAGGACAGTTGCTGGGAAAGGGAGGGGAGATGTCACCAGAATCACTTATCAGCCATGATGGGAAGCAAAGAAGCAGGCAGGGCATTCAAAGGTTTAGTTTAGTTTAGTTCAGTTTAGAGATACAGCGCGGAAACAGGCCCTTCGGCCCACCGAGTCCGCGCCGACCAGCGATCCCCGCACATTAATACCGTCCTACACTAGGGTCAATCTTTACATTTACGCCAAGCCAATTAGCCTACAAACCTGCACCTCTTGGAGTGTGGGAGGGAACGGAGGTTCTCGGGGAAAACCCACGCGGTCACATGGAGAACGTGCAAACTCCGTGCAGCCACGCACCCTGGTGGCCAGGATCGGAACTGGGCCTCTGGCGCTGTAAGTGCTGTAAGGCAGCAACTCTACCGCTGCGCCATCGTGCTGCCATCTGACCTCTATCTCCACGTCTCGGTTAGCTACATCACCATTGGTTATTTAACAAAATGCTTGCTTTGAAATTAGATGGTGGAACTCCATATTTTTGTGAGCTACCCAATCCATTTTCTTTGAGTGAGATTTAAGGATTGACCCTGTAGAGAATAACAGTTTACCCTAGTTATTATGCACCTCTTTATGATGGACTTCAGACAGAGTGGATGGAGTGTCCCCACAGTAATCGGTCACCACTGTCTCTGTAAGGGCTTAGGCTGCGGATTACACTGCGGGAAGTCAATGAAAGTGACAAGCAATTGCTTCGATCGATACTGCTGCAACAGTCTATTAACAAACAGCCTTGATATAAACAAGGGGAATTATTGACTAGCTGGGAGGAAACCAGGTGTCCTGTAGATTTATTATGTTCCCTGGCCAGTGCAAAGCTTTGGGAACGATGAGGCCTGTGTGATCCTCCAGTACTTGTTGCAAGGGACACCCTTCAGGCCCCAGTTTTCAAAGGTCCAACAAGTGCTTTCAAAATCTTTACCGATAACAATGGCTCATATAGAGCGGCACGGTGGCGCAGTGTTAAGGGCCTGTCCCACTTAGGCGATCTTAAGGCGACTGCCGGCGACTAGACTGTCGCCAAATGTTCGCCGGGGTGTCGTGGGCATGATCGTGAGGAGTCTTCAATGAATCGTAGTGGATCTCAACGCGTCGCCGAGAAATCAAATGGTTTGAAATTTCTCGGCGACAGCTGGCTTGTCGCCAGGTATCGTTGCTTATTGCGGGCGCTGTCGCATGCTGTCCCCAGGTTTGCTAGGTTCTCTTAGATGCATTTAGAAGCACATAATATTAAAATAAGTAAAGTCATTTCAAAATACCATAAAATGCTTGTGTTTAACCAATTTATTTACCATCAGGACATTTGACAGGTAGATTGGAGGCGGCAGTTTGACGGTCAGGGAAGCGATGTTTTTGGCCTCAGCCATTACATTTAAAGTGGGCTCCCAACCCAGATATGCAACCCAGAAACCAGATATGCATCTTCCGTACATTTTCAAAAAATGCCCACACACTTTTCACAAAAATCCACTGAACCACTTTAAAAAAAAATTTTTTTTGAATACAGCTATTAGTAAACTGGAAGTAAATCCAGTTTATTCCTTGTTACAGTGATGCTTGGTTTTTAAGTAACCCATACAAGGGGTTTCTGCGAAAACCAGGACACCGGAGAAGCATTGACAGCGTGGGAATTTCGCGATGTTTCCGAAGACGCTGTAATCTCGACCTGACTCGGCATTGTCGTGGTCATTGTCGTGGTCATTGTCGTCGGGTAAAAGAAAATTTCGGCGATCTGCTACGACTTTGACAGTCGACGGCAGTCGCCAAAAAAACCGCCTAAGTGGGACAGGCCCTTTACTCCAGCATTTTGTGTCTATCTTTTAAAAATCACAAGCCTGATAGATCCCAAACCCTTGCACTGAAAGAATGTTCAGAATCTCTGATCTCCTCCCAGTTAGACAAAGTTTTCCATCTTAATTGACATATTTTTCACCAAAGTTGCTAGGACGATGCAGATTTCCAAACACTGTCCAGTTTTCGTCTCGGTTGACCTTGGAGCCAACCTGCTGCTTCTATTGTCCATCTAAGAACCCCACTCTCTATTCTGAAAAGTATGTTCAAGATGTGGTTTTGAAAAAGAATGCTGTTTTAATGATCAGGTCTGCCCTCAACACAACAGTGCACTTTTCCTATAGCAATCAGGGCCTTATTTCAACTGTCCAGCTGCCTCGGGTACTATTTTTCAATGGTTGGGAGCTTAAATTTCTAACAGTGTGACAAAATAAGGGGAGCCAAAAACAGTATTGAGTTTTTCATAGTTCGCTAGTTTGAAGCAATGTCTTTATGTCGGATACTCTGAAAATAACCTCCTAGGTATCATTACCAATCATTCATGGTATTTAAATAATGTGCCTATTTTACAGACTATCTATAACTTCCATTTTGAGAGTAAGATTCCAATGTAAGGCTGTCTATCTTTGCAGGTCACCTGTCGGCACGGTGGCGCAGCGGTAGGGTTGCTGCCTTACAGCGAATGCAGCGCCGGAGACTCAGGTTCGATCCCGACTACGGGTGCTGTCTGTACGGAGTTTGTACGTTCTCCGTGTGACCTGCGTGGGTGTTTTCCGAGATCTTCGGTTTCCTCCCACACTCCAAAGACATACAGGTATGTAGGAAATTGGCTTGGTAAATGTAAAAATTGTCCCGAGTGGGTATAGGATAGTGTTAATGTGCGGGGATCGCTGGTCGGCGCGGACCCGGTGGGCCGAAAGGGCCTGTTTCCGCGCTGTATCTCTAAACTAAACTAAAGTGAACGATACAGTATCAGGTTCTTCTGCACATCAGATAACTGTGCTAAGCATCTCATTCAGATCTGTTTCAACATAGTAACCAGTTTCCAGATGATATGTGGTGGGTCAAGATGCTGAAGTGGCGTGGAGACGAGGAATCTTCTGTTAGCTGACACCTCTTAGGCAGACGGGAAATGCTACAAATTCAGAAAATCCTGTCGCTGCTTAATCTGGATGACACACCAAAACGTCTGGTAACGTCAAAATAAACAGCCTTGAAATTTGATAACCATTCCATGAAATGCAAACAGGGCTGCCTCGAAGTCTGAGGCAGATACTCGGGGCACTCTGAAAAGCAAGAGTCAAATTGCAGAAGTCGGCACATTCTCCTAGAATCCACCCCGCCGCCTGCCACAAGGAAAAGGACATGGTCCACGCTAGAGAGAGAAAACGGATAAAATTGGTTGAAAACTTCACATTCCCCCGGAATAAATATCACCAACAACCTCTCCTGGACCACCCATGTTGAAGCAACGACCGAGAAAGCACACCACTGTTGTTGCTTCCTGAGATGGATTAGTTCGGCACGTCCCCAACAACTCTCACCAACTTCTACAGATGCGCCCTAGGAAGCATTTTATCAGGATGCATCACAGCCTGGTTTGGGAACTGCTCCATCCAAGACGGCAAGAAATCGCAGAGAATTGTGGACGCAGCCCAGACCATCACACAAACCAACCTCCTTTCCTCTGACTCCATTTATACCTCAAGCTGCCTCGGCAAGGCCAGCAGCATAATTAATGCTTTAGTTGTGTGGACTGGTAGCACTCCATACTGAGAGAGAGGTGTACGTTTAATTTGCAACCTCAGCTTCCACAATTTATAGGAGTAGAATTAGGCCATTCGGCCCATCGAGTCTACTCCACCATTCAATCATGGGTGATCCCTGCCTCCTAATCCCATTTTCCTGCCTTCTCCCCATAACCCTTGACACCCGTTCTAATCAAGAATTTGTCTATCTCTGCCTTAAAAATATCCACTGACTTGGCCTCTACAGCCCTCTGTGGCAATGAGTTCTACCCTTTGACTAAAGAAGTTCCTCCTCACCTCCTTTCTAAAAGAGCGCCCTTTAATTCTGAGGCTGTGACCTCTGGTCCTAGACTCTCCCACCAGTGGAAACATCCTCTCCACATCCACATCCACTCTATCTGTGCCTTTCATTATTACAATTAAAACACAAAGTACTTGTGCTATATCCTCAGGATAAGCGCTCAGCTAAGAAAACCAAGCCCAACACCAAAGTATTATCTAACTAAATACACCAACTTACAATAAATGACTCCATATTTAAAAAAAAAACCATATTTAATATTACTACATATTAATTAGCTCTTTAAAAAAAACTGATTGTGTGGATGCAAATATATCATTGGGGTTGTTTAGTGGGCACCTCCCTTCAATGGCGTTTCGTCGAGTTAGGCGCACGACACCTTGGGAAGGCTCAACAGTTGGTTCTGGCATCCCTCGAGTGTCACCGTTGCCACAGAACCTCCAGTCTGCACCTCTGGCGATGGAGTCGCTTACCACTATGACTCTGCCTGTCGTCGGTCTCTCTGCTTGAGCCGCAGCGCCAGGATTCGAGTCACGGACCTGTCCGCCGCTCAGACTTGAAGTGTCGTCTGCCCCGACTGCTCCCAAGACGGTGGTACTTGTTTCCAAGAGGTACATCCACTGAGGTCTCCTGCACTCGTTTCATGCCCTTCCTTGCTGTCTCTATAACCATCGCACCTTCTGCACTCTCGGAGTGACGACATGGCCGTAGGTCCTGCCCAGGAAGCTTTTGTTTTCCCAGATGGTCCGCAAGGTCATCCAGCTGCTGTTCCTGTTCTCTGCCTCGGTCCCTGAGGAGCTGCACCTGGACACAGTTCCCACGGGTGCAGTGATCGGAGGCACCAGCACAATAGACAATAGACAATAGGTGCAGGAGGAGGCCATTCGGCCCTTCGAACCAGCACCGCCATTCAATGTGATCATGGCTGATCATTCTCAATCAGTACCCCATTTCCTGCCTTCTCCCCATACCCCCTGACTCCGCTATCCTTAAGAGCTCTATCTAGCTCTATCCACATTAGGCAGGAAATGGTTTTGGGTAGACTGATGGGACTGAAGGCTGATAAATCCCCAGGGCCTGATGGTCTGCATCCCAGGGTACTTAAGGAGGTGGCTCTAGAAATAGTGGAAGCATTGGAGATCATTTTTCAATGTTCTATAGATTCAGGATCAGTTCCTGTGGATTGGAGGATAGCAAATGTTATCCCACTTTTTAAGAAAGGAGGGAGAGAGAAAACGGGTAATTATAGACCAGTTAGTCTGACATCAGTGGTGGGGAAGATGCTGGAGTCAATTATAAAAGATGAAATTGCTGAGCATTTGGATAGCAGTAACAGGATCGTTCCGAGTCAGCATGGATTTACGAAGGGGAAATCATGCTTGACAAATCTACTGGAATTTTTTGAGGATGTAACTAGGAAAATTGACAGGGGAGAGTCAGTGGATGTGGTGTACCTCGACTTTCAGAAAGCCTTCGACAAGGTCCCACATAGGAGATTAGTGGGCAAAATTAGGGCACATGGTATTGGGGGTAGGGTACTGACATGGATAGAAAATTGGTTGACAGACAGAAAGCAAAGAGTGGGGATAAATGGGTCCCTTTCGGAATGGCAGGCAGTGACTAGTGGGGTACCGCAAGGTTCGGTGCTGGGACCCCAGCTATTTACGATATACATTAATGACTTAGACGAAGGGATTAAAAGTACCATTAGCAAATTTGCAGATGATACTAAGCTGGGGGGTAGTGTGAATTGTGAGGAAGATGCAATAAGGCTGCAGGGTGACTTGGACAGGTTGTGTGAGTGGGCGGATATATGGCAGATGCAGTTTAATGTAGATAAGTGTGAGGTTATTCACTTTGGAAGTAAGAATAGAAAGGCAGATTATTATCTGAATGGTGTCAAGTTAGGAGGAGGGGGAGTTCAACGAGATCTGGGTGTCCTAGTGCATCAGTCAATGAAAGGAAGCATGCAGGTACAGCAGGCAGTGAAGAAAGCCAATAGAATGTTGGCCTTCATAACAAGAGGAGTTGAGTATAGGAGCAAAGAGGTCCTTCTACAGTTGTACCGGGCCCTGGTGAGACCGCGCCTGGAGTACTGTGTGCAGTTTTGGTCTCCAAATTTGAGGAAGGATATTCTTGCTATGGAGGGCGTGCAGCGTAGGTTCACTAGGTTAATTCCCGGACTGTCGTATGTTGAAAGACGGGACTGTCGTATGTTGAAAGGCTGGAGCGATTGGGCTTGTATACACTGGAATTTAGAAGGATGAGGGGGGATCTTATTGAAACATATAAGATAATTAGGGGATTGGACACATTAGAGGCAGGAAACATGTTCCCAATGTTGGGGGAGTCCAGAACAAGGGGCCACAGTTTAAGAATAAGGGGTAGGCCATTTAGAACGGAGATGAGGAAGAACTTTTTCAGTCAGAGAGTGGTGAAGGTGTGGAATTCTCTGCCTCAGAAGGCAGTGGAGGCCAGTTCGTTGGATGCTTTCAAGAGAGAGCTGGATAGAGCTCTTAAGGATAGCGGAGTGAGGGGGTATGGGGAGAAGGCAGGAACGGGGTACTGATTGAGAGTGATCAGCCATGATCGCATTGAATGGCGGTGCTGGCTCAAAGGGCTGAATGGCCTACTCCTGCACCTATTGTCTATTGTCTATTGTCTATAGCTCTCTCTTGAATGCATTCAGAGAATTGGCCTCCACTGCCTTCTGAGGCAGAGAATTCCACAGATTCACAACTCTCTGACTGAAAAAGTTTTTCCTCATCTCAGTTCTAAATGGCCTACCCCTTATTCTTAAACTGTGGCCCCTTGTTCTGGACTCCCCCAACATTGGGAACATGTTTCCTGCCTCTAACGTGTCCAACCCCTTAATAATCTTATACGTTTCGATAAGATCTCCTCTCATCCTTCTAAATTCCAGTGTATACAAGCCTCCCACATCCACATCCCACATCCTGCAACAAACGCACTGCAGCAACATGCCTGCCATCACTGCAATAGGTCACTTATTAAGTTAAATATCGGAACACACACAGTGCTGATTTAAACGTGGTCTCCTTGCCTCAGCCTCCTGGCCGAAGACTCCTGAACCAAAGACGCACACTTTACCACTCCAAGGCACATCACCTCAACAAGGCCGCTCCCAACAGGCCGCTCCGCGAGTCCTAACCTCACTTCTATATACGCTTCGGTCAATCGATCCCGATGTCACAGCCAAACCCCTCGCTGCTCAAAGCTGCCGCCCGCTCTTTCCAAAGCTTTGCTTAACTGATTGCGAAAGTTTAACATTGAAAGGACGCTGCCCTGTGGAGAGGCCATTAGATTGAAGTAGGGTTTGAACCAACACCTGCAGTTCCTTCCTGCACATTAAATTGAGTCCTTGCCTGAATGTTCTAGTGAGATACGTTATGGCACTCTGTTAAAAAGCATAATCCTGCTGGTGGTCGTGACTGCTGTTCTTCCCACAGCTGACTCCAGGTAGCTAGTTATTTAATACTCGGTTAAGTGTGAGAACTTGCCCACGCAGTCCGCGCCGACCAGCGACCAGTGATCCCTGCACACTTGCAATATCCGACACACACTGGGGACAATTGCACATTTATACCAAGCCAATTAACCTACAAACCTGTACGTCTTTAGAGTGTGGGAGGAAACCGAAGATCTCGGAGAAAACCCACGCAGGTCACGGGGAGAACGTACAAACTCCGTACAGGCAAGCTCCCGTAGTTGAGATCGAACCCGGATCTACTGGTGCTGTAAGCGCTGTAAGGCAGCAACTCTACCGCTGCGTCACCGTGCCATGAGTAAGGTGAAGGTGGTGGGTGAAGGGTGAGAACAGGCAGTGGACTAGATCGAGCATGAGCTGACCCAGAACAACTAAGGATGGACAGCATTGGTTGGTGGCATCCGAGAATAAAAATAAATTTAAAGTCTACAAATGAATGATTGATTTTGTGCCACGATTTTAAATCAGCCTGATTCACCATGATGTAGTTTATTTTGTAGTTTATTGTAAACTAGACCAAGTGGACCCGTTGGGCCCATACGTCTCCTGCATTGGTGCAGCACCCTCTCCTCCCCCCCTCCCCACTCCTCTCCTCCCCCCTCCCCACTCCCCTCCTCCCCCTCCCCACCTCCCTTCCTCCCTCCCCATCGCCCCTTCCCCTTCCCCCTTCCCCTCCCCCCACTCCATCCCCCTCAACCCCCCCTTATCCTCCCTCCCTCCACCCCCTCCCCCTCCCCCCCTCCCCCTCCCCCCTCCCCCCTTCCCCCTCCAACCTTCCCCCCTCCCCCTCCCTCCCTCCTTCCCTCCCCATCCCCCCTTCCCTTCCCCTCCCACCCACTCCATCCCCCTCAACCCCCCTTATCCTCCCTCCCTCCCTCCCTCCCTCCCCCCTCCCTCCCTCCCTAGATTTAAACTTTAAAATGTGAATAATTTTAAAAATATAACACCGATTTCAATGAAGCTTCTTCCATTAGCACCAAAGGGACGACGGTGAGTAAGGTGGGCCTAAAATTGTCGTGCTATCGTGTACCGTTTCGGCTGTAGTTCAGGAACAAACAAACAAACAAACAAACGAGAGTTTTAGTATATAGATGATTGAGCACCAGCATGAAGAGGGGGAGATTGTGCTTGAATAACATGTCCAATTGGGTCATGAGGACACAAAGGAGCCATTCATGCTGTGGAGATGTGTAGAAGTGTCACAAGGCTGGTCCGTGGCATCATGGTCACAGCTTTCAAGAAATAATTGGTTTCCAAGAGATTTTTGTTTGCTCTTATAAAGGAATAAGCGCCATTAAAGGAAACTGGTAAATATTGTTAAAGTTGCAGATCGAGTAATTTCATGCAAAGGTGTTGGGTTTCACTGTGGTAATATCACACACAATAATTGCTGTAATCTGATCAAATTGGCGATGATGGCTGGGAACTCCTCTTGAACAAAGAATTGGAAGTGTATTCCAGAAGTAAATGCTATGGAATCGTCGAGGAAATTGGTAGAAGATAGACACAAAATGCTGGAGTAAAAGGACCTGTCCCACTTAGGCGATTTTTTAGGCGACTGTCATAATCGTAGCAGGTCGCCGAAAAAACGGCGACTGGACCCCCCCTACGGCAATGTCTACGACAAGCTACAACAACCTACCACCTAGTTGACATCAAGCTACGGCAAGCTACCGACAACCGGCGACCCAATCGTCGCGAGTAGGACGTCCACCTACGACCGCACCTACGACAACCTACGACAACCTACGACAACTGAAGTCAACCTACGTCTACCCGCAACAAGCTACGACAAGCTACCACCCTGTCGGCGACAACTGAAGACAATTCATGTAATTTTGGCCTCCGGTTTTGACGCCGGTACCTGTCGCCGGTTGACATAGGTTGACGTAGGTCGTCGCCAGTGGAATTCACCGAAGTCAGCACCGGCGACAACCTACGTCACCTGGCGACAACCCACGACAGCGCCCACGTCAGGAGACGTCACGCTACGCTCATTGGCGTCAAACCCACTGTCGCCTGAAATTTTTCAACATTCTGAAAATCCAGCGGCGACCAGAAAGACGCTACGACTCTCTGGGTGACTGAGGAGACGACTCACGGCCGTACAGGCGACACCCCCGCGACCGTGTGGCGACAGCCTAGTCACCTGTAGTCGCCTAAAAACTCGCCGAAGTGGGACAGGGGTTTAACTCAGCGGGACAGGCAGCATCTCAGGAGAGAAGGAATGGGTGACGTTTCGGGTTGAGACCCTTCTTCAGACTGAGAGTCGGGGGAAAGGGAGACTGGAGATATGGATGGGTAAGGTGTGAAAACAACAGATCAAAACAAACGATGATCAAAGGCATGTAGAATGGTTCCTTGTCAGCTGAGGGGAAGGTAACAATGAGGCATATAATCAGTAAAATTAATCAGTAGGACAGTGAAACTAGTCGGAGAACTAGGGTGGGGGGAGGGACCGAATGAGAGGAAAAACAAGGGTTACTTGAAGTTAGAGAAATCAATACTCATTCTGCTGATTTGTGAGCTGCACATGCAAAATATGAGGTGCTGTTCCTCCAATTTGCATTGGGCCTCACTCTGACAGTGGAGGAGGCCCAGGACAGAAAGGTTAGTATGGAAATGGGAGGGGGAGGTAAAGTGTTTAGCAACTGGGAGATTGTGTGGGCCTAGGCAGATTGAGCGGAGGTGTTGAGGAAATTGGTTGTGTGTGTAGGGCAGGATCTTTCTTGATTAGTTGTAAATATCTGAATGCGGTATCTTCCTGACAGCATGAACGTCAAACCATCTTAATCCTTTACAGGGGCTCACGTTGTCGACCTCCCCGTGCTGAGCCCTGTCAACTGACCTCACTCAGTCAGGCGAACGACGACAAACAGAGACAGCAGAAGCAGAAGCAGCTTCATAACTTCTGCTGCCTCAAACGCAAGAAGAAGAATCCTTTACAATGCTAATATTGGAAGGGTACGTTTCTACAACCTAGTGAAATAATGAAATTGTCTGGTATGGAAGGATTAGCTTGTCCATATAAGAGAGAGATGAGGCTGAACGTTTTTCTCTCGGAGTGTCACGAGCAATTGTAAACCTTTTTCCTCAGAGTGGTGGAAACAGAGTCATAATATTCTTAAGGCAGAGGTAGATAGATACTTCAAAAGCAATGATTATTGTGAGTGGGCAGGAAAACAGATCAGCCGCGATCTTTGCGTTTGATGGCACTGAGCCTACATTCGCTGGAGTTTAGAAGAATGAGGGGGGGCCTCACATGAAATGCACAGAATAGGGAAAGGCTTGGTTAGAGTGGATGTGGAGAGGATGTTTCCACTAGTGGGAGAGTCCAGGAGATCAGTTCTATATATAAATTATATGTATGATTAATGGTCTGGCACTAACCCTGAGGAACATTACTAATTAACCTCTGTTTTATATCTTTAAAACACATTTCCTTCCATTCTAATTTAATAAAGTATGCCTTCATTTATTTATAAGTGTTTGATGAGGTAACGTGTCAACTGGCTTTGGAATATTCTGAATTCATCATTCATTTAAAGGCTACTTAAATAGACCACAATCAATATTAGATATATTTCATAGATTATTGTATTTTCAAATATAATCAGTTTAAAGCAGCACTCAATTTTAAGTAGGAGAAATAAAATCTGTTATTAAAATATGATTATCTCTCCCAACTTCATTTTATATTTTCATTTTGTTCAGTTCACTTCACTTTATAGACAATAGACAATAGGTGCAGGAGGAGGCCATTCGGCCCTTCGTGATCATGGCTGATCATGGCTGATCATTCTCAATCAGTACCCCGTTCCTGCCTTCTCCCCATACCCCCTGACTCCGCTCTCCTTACGAGCTCTATCTAGCTCTCTCTTGAATGCATTCAGAGAATTGGCCTACACTGCCTTCTGAGGCAGTGGGCTTTATTGTCACGTGTACCGAGGTACAGTGAAAAGCTTTTTTTGCATGCTAACCCGTCAGCTGAAAGGCGATACATGATTACAATCGATCCATTTACAGTGTATAGACACATGATAAGGGAATAATGTTTAGTGCAAGGTAAAGCCAGTAAAGTCTGATCAAAGATAGTCCGATAGTAGTTCAGCACTGCTCTCTGGTTGTGGTAGGATGATTCAGTCGCCTGATAACAGCTGGGAAGAAACTGTCCCTGAATCTGGAGGTGTGCGTTTTTACACTTCTCTGCCTTTTGCCTGATGGGGGAGGGGAGAAGAGGGAGTGGCCAGGGTGCGACTCACCCTTGTAATAGCAACGCATTTGGAAAGCAGTGACAGGTTCGGTCAAAGTCGGCATGGATTTATGAAAGGGAAATCATGCTTGACTAATCTTCTGGGATTTTTTGAGGATGTAACAAGTGGAATGGATAAGGGAGAGCCAGTGGATGTGGTGTACCTAGACTTTCAAAAAGCCTTTGACAAGGTCCCACACAAGAGATTAGTGGATACAATGAGAGCGCATGGTACTGGGGGTAGGGTATTGACATGGATAGAGAGCTGGTTGGCAGACAGGAAGCAAAGAGTTGGAATTAACGGGTCCTTTTCAGAATGGCAGGCAGTGACTAGTGGGGTGCCGCAAGGCTCGGTGCTGGGACACCAGTTATTTACAATATATATTAACAATTTAGACGATGGAATTAAATGTGGGATCCCCAAGTTTGCAGATGATACAAAGCTGGGTGGCAGTGTGAGCTGCAATGAGGATGCTATGAGGCTGCAGGGTGACTTGGATAGGTTGTGTGAGTGGGAAGATGCATGGCAGATGCAATATAACATGGATAAATGTGAGGTTATCTACTTTGGTGGCAAGAACAGGAAGGCAGATTATTATCTGAATGGTGTTAGATTAGGAAAAGGAGAGGTGCAACGAGACCTGGGTGTGCTTGTACATCAGTCACTGAAAGTAAGCATGCAGGTGCAGCAGGCAGTGAAGAAAGCTAATGGCATGTTGGCCTTCATTGCGAGAGGATTTGAGTTTAGGAGCAAGGAGGTCCTACTGCAGTTGTACAGGGCCCTGGAGAGACCGCACCTGGAGTATTGGGTGCAGTTTTGGGCTCCTAATTTGAGGGACATTATTGCTATTGAGGGAGTGCAGTGTAGGTTCACCAGGTTAATTCCCGGGATGGCAGGACTGACATATGATGAAAGAATGGGTCGACTGGGCTTGTATTCACTGGAATTTAGAAGGATGAGAGGGGATCTTATAGAAACATATAAAATTCTTAAAGGATTGGACAGGCTAGATGCAGGAAAAATATTCCTGATGTTGGGGGAGTCCAGAACCAGGGGTCACAGTTTAAGAATAAGGGGTCGGCCACTTAGGACTGAGATGAGGAAAAACTTTTCACCCAGAGAGTTGTGAATCTGTGGAATTCTCTGCCACAGAAGGCAGTGGAGGCCAATTCACTGGATGTTTTCAAGCGAGAGTTAGATTTAGCTCTTAGGGCTAAAGGAATCAAGGGATATGGGGGAAAAGCAGGAATTATAGATGATCAGCCATGATCATTTTGATTGGGTGTGCTAACTCGAAGGGCCGAATGGCCTACTCCTGCACCTATTTTTCTATGTTTCTATGTTTCTATGATTATGCTGCTGGCCTTGCCGAGGCAGCGTGAGGTGTAAATGGAGTCAATGGAAGGGAGGTTGGTTTGTGTGATGGTCTGGGCTGCATCCACAATTTGCTGCAATTCCTTGCGGTCTTGGATGGAACTGTTCCCAAACCAAGCCATGATGCATCCGGATAAAATGTTTATTTGCTTAGAGGTGTATTAATGCAAAGTTCTGTTTGTGACTTCTTGTTCGGCAAGAATGGCCTAAATATTTGGCACATGTTGCATTTTGTAATTAAAGCACCTGCTTGTTACAAATATGCACTTGCGACTGTAAATCGTTTGAAATCAGGGTTGACACTTTGTAATAACCATAAGGGAAACAATTTTAGTGATGTGTTTTATTTTCATTGATCAAGCTGTTATTGAGGCGAGGAGTACACACTCGAATCAGTTCCGAGTGTTTTCCGATATTTAAATTTGTCACTTATTGCAGTGACTTATTGAACAAGGCTACGTTAGAGGCAGGAAACATGTTTCCAATGTTGGGGGAGTCCAGAACAAGGGGCCACAGTTTAAGAATAAGGGGTAGGCCATTTAGAACGGAGATGAGGAAAAACGTTTTCAGTTGTGAATCTGTGGAATTCTCTGCCTCAGAAGGCAGTGGAGGCCAATTCTCTGAATGCATTCAAGAGAGAGCTAGATGGAGCTCTTAAGGATAGCGGAGTCAGGGGGTATGGGGAGAAGGCAGGAACGGGGTACTGATTGAGAATGATCAGCCATGATCACATTGAATGGCGATGCTGGCTCGAAGGGCCGAATGGCCTCCTCCTGCACCTATTGTCCTTTGTCTATTGGCAGCAGAGAAGGGAATCGGTTTCACTCAGCTCTTGTGAGTGGGTCTCATTTGTAATTGGTGATTTGTGTACTGAAGTAATGGCAGGCAAGTTGTTGCCGTGTCTCCCGTGCAGGATGTGGGAAGTCAGGGAGGCTGCTGGTGCCTCTGACAACTACACCTACGGAAATTGTGTCCATGTGCAGCTTCTGAAGGACCGTGTTAGGGAACTGGAGCAGTAGCTGGTTGACCTCAGGACCATCTGGGAAAACGAGTTTCCTGGACAGGACCTACAGTGAGGTTATCACACCGAGGATGTGTTGTTGTTGTTGTTGTTGTTGTTGTTGTTGTTGTTTGTCCTTCGGGTTCGAAGATGACCGTGACTTCACTTTCAATCGTATTATTTTGACCGCTGATTGGGATCGCCGCCAGCCGCGGTATGCTGGCCAAGGTTGAGGTCATGACTTGCGCTTGACTTGGGTTTAAGTGAGGGGGAGTTGCGCAGATCGCCGACCTCACTCTCTCGTCCTGGCCTATCGGGTTCCAGCAGCAAGACATAGTTGAGACGGCTGGGGACAGGTCAGGATGCAGTGGATGGTCAGAAGTGCCCTACGTATCTCACTCTGCCCTGTCTGCGCTCCACGGCGCTTTGCTGGGATCGTCTTTCTGCCCATTGAACCTTCCGGTGGTTTCCTCCGAGCGATCCGCCGACCCCAAGCTTGACGTGCCAGGTAGACAAGCCCTAAAGCCGCTGAAACCAACGACTTGCCAACTGTACTTGTGGCATGCACACAAGACAGTGGAGACATCGTGTGGGCGGGGATGGTCCTGCGGCTGATCCCATGGCTTGGGGGGACGGTGGAGACCTGGACGGTTCTCTCCGGGCGGTGGTCCGCAGCCCCACGGGCAGGGAGGGGAGCGCCGTCCGCCGGCTGCTGCTGCTCCTCAGGCCCCGGGTACGGGCCCCAGGCCACTGGCTCCAGTCTCCCCGGGGCGCCGGCGAGGCTTCTGTCACAGCCCGGGAGACCCGGCCTCCAGTCGCCTCCAACCCGGCCGTGCTGTCCCCGGGAGGCAGGGTCGTCCTGGCCCTGGCCCTGGCCCTGGTCCTGGCCCTGGCCCTGGCCCTGGCCCTGCCCGCCCGCATTGTACACGGGGTGGCGGCCGTGGCAGCGCGGCGGGGCGAAGGCGGCGGCCACCAGAGGCCCGCGGTAAGATGGCGGCGCCCACTCCACACCGAGGATACAAGAAGAGCGAAGGTGGGTGACAATGAGGAGGAGAGGTAAGCGTGGAGTGCAGTACCTGGCGGTTGTACCTATTGAAAACAGTTCCACCCTCGTGGGAGCTGTTGGAGCAGACGACACGACAAGATTGAGTGGCAGCCTGGGCTGTGACTCCAACCCTGGTGCCGAGGCTCAACGGGGAAGATTGGCGTCAGGCAGAGCCACAGTGGTGGGAGACTCCATCGTCAGAGGTGCGGACAGGAGATTCTATGGCAACAGGCGAGACTCCAGGACGATGTGTTGCCTCCCTGGCGCCAGGGTCCATGCTGTCCCGGAGTGGCTGCACGGCATCCTCAGGAGGGAGGGGGAGCAGCCGGAGGTTGTTGTGCATGTTGGCACAAACGATATAGGCCGGAAGAGGAAGGGGGTCCTGCAACACAAGTTTAGGGAATTAGGTAGGCGACTGAAACGCAGGACCTGCAGGGTAGTGATCTCAGGACTGCATCCAGTACATCGTGCTAGTGAAGGTAAGAACAGGAAGATAGGGGAGATGGATGTGTGGCTGAGGAGTTGGTGCAGGGGGCAGGGATTAAGATTTCTGGATCATTGGGATCTCTTCTGGGGCAGGGGTGACCTGTACAAAAGGGACGGGTTGCACCTTAACTGGAGGGGGACCAACATCCTAGTGGGAAGGTTTGCTAATGCTACACGGGAGGGTTTAAACTAGATTGGCAGTGGGGTGGTGGGATCCCATACAGGACAGAGGCTATGTTGGTGTGGAGGGTGGTGAGGGAAAGGTTAGTGGACAGAATAGGCAGGTGAAAGGTGGAGAGCGAGGAAGGAGGGTTGGTTTAAACTGCACGTGTTTTAATGCAAGGGGCCTGACAGGTAAGGCAGATGAGCTTAGGGCGTGGATCTGGGACAAGCAACTGGGACGTTGTAGCCATGACTGAAACCTGGTTGAAGAAGGGCCAGGACTGGAGCTCAATGTTCCGGGATACAGGAGCTTCAGGAGAGACAGTGGTGAGGGACAAAGAGGAGGGAGGGGGTTGCATTGTTGGTTGAGGAGGATGTCACGGCAGTGGTCAGAGGTGACATTACGGTCCCAGCACCGAGCCTTGCGGCACCCCACTAGTCACTGCCTGCCATTCTGAAAAGGACCCGTTAATTCCAACTCTTTGCTTCCTGTCTGCCAACCAGTTCTCTATCCGCAGGTCAAATAAGGTTGCTGCAGTAGGGGATTTTAACTTTCCTAATATTGACAGCGAAAATCATATTGTGAAGGGTTTAAATGGGGTGCAATTCCTCAAAGGTGTTCAGGAGAGTTTTCTGAAGCAGTATGTGGAGGACCCACATGTGACAGGGTGACGCTGGATCTAGTATTGGCAAATTGGGAAGGGCAAGTTAATGAAGTGTGTGTGGAGGAGCCTTTTGGGACCAGTGAACACAGTTCGATTAGGTTTAAGATAGTTATGGATAGGGACAGAGAGGGCCCACGTGTTAAAATGCTCAACTGGGGTAAGGCCAACTTTGAGGGTAGGAGAGAAGGTCTCGCTCAAGTTGACTGGAGCAGGGAAAGGAACATCGGCCAAGTGGGATGTTTTAAAAAGTGTGCTGACGAAAGCTCAGGACGTGTACGTCCCCATTAGAGTGAAGGGCAAAGCAGGCAAACGTAAGGAAGCTCGGCTGATGAGGGAAATTGAGGCGTTGGTCAAAAACAAGAAGGATACATGGGACAGGTATAGGCCGCTGGGATCAAGTGCATCCCTGGAGGAGTTTCAGGAACCAATGAGTAAACTGAAAAAGGAGATCAGAAGGGCAAAAAGGGGCCAGGAGATCGTTCTGGCAGATAGCATTAAGGACAATCCCAAAAGATTTTATAAATACATAAGGGGGAAAAGGGTAACTAGAGAGAGAGAGTGGGACCTCTCAGGAACCAAAGCGGTCACCTCTGTGTGGAGCCACAGGAGATGGGCAAGGTCCTCAGTATTTACCAAGGAGAAAGACAGTAGGACGGAGGAACTTGGGGCAGTCAATGGAAGCGTCTTGAGAGCAGTCAGTGTTACCGTCGAAGAAATACTGAAGGTACTATCGTGTACGAAGGTAATCAAATCTCCAGGGCCTGATCAGATATATCCGAGGACATTGCGGGAAACTAGAGAGGAAATTGCGGGAGCCCTGGTTGAAATTTACGAGCCATCCTCAAATACAGGAGAGGTGCCGGAAGACTGGAGGGTGGCAAATGTTGTGCCCCTTTTCAAGAAAGGCTGCAGAAAATTGCTGGCGAGCTTAACATCTGTAGCTGGAAAGTTACTAGAAAGTATTCTGAGGGATACGTTATGCAGGCATTTGGATGGGCAAGGGCTGATTATGGATAATCAGCATGGTTTTGTACATGGGAGGTCGTGTTTCACAAATCTGATAGATTTTTTTGAAGATGTTCAATCCACAAGGGCCGGGAAGCTAAAAACCAATTGTGAGCTGAGAGATTCAAGGTGATTTGGAAAAGTACCTCCCAGCCCGAGAACCTGTCTACACCCACCATTACCATTCATGATTATTTGGTCTCCATTATGGTAGTCATTACTGTCCAGGGGTTCATGTTTGAACCTATCCCTTATTATCTGGGTTAATAATGTGGTTATTGATCATTAGATATACAGTTATTCAGTCAGGGCCCAGCACTAATAACTCAGTAAATATCAAATTAACTTCTGATTCGTTAGCTTAGAGCCTGGTCTAAATCTGGTGTACTGACCTGTTCCAAATTCTAGTTCTCCAAGATGGAGTATCTCCACTTTCTTGCAACTGGACCAAAAAATCCCCTTCCCACCCCACCTCACCACCTCATACCTCCCCCCTTTTCCCAGCACCAGCACACCTTGAACTTCCAGCTCCTTGTGGCAGAAGTTCAATGACCCTTAACATAGAAACATAGAAAATAGGTGCAGGAGTAGGCCATTCGGCCCTTCGAGCCTGCATCGCCATTCAATATGATCATGGCTGATCATCCAACTCAGTATCCTGTACCTGCCTTCTCTCCATACCCCCTGATCCCTTTAGCCACAAGGGCCACATCTAACTCCCTCTTAAATATAGCCAATGAACTGGCCTCAACTACCCTCTGTGGCAGAGAATTCCACAGATTCACCACTCTCTGTGTGAAAAATAACTTTCTCATCTTGGTCCTAAAAGACTTCCCCCTTATCCATAAACTGTGACCCCTTGTTCTGGACTTCCCCAACATCGGGAACAATCTTCCTGCATCTAGCCTGTCCAACCCCTTAAGAATTTTGTAAGTTTCTATAAGATCCCCCTCAATCTTCTAAATTCCAGCGAGTACAAGCCGAGTCTATCCAGTCTTTCTTCATATGAAAGTCCTGCCATCCCAGGAATCAATCTGGTGAACCTTCTCTGTACTCCCTCTATGGCAAGAATGTCTTTCCTCAGATTAGGAGACCAAAACTGTACGCAATACTCCAGGTGTGGTCTCGCCAATGCCCTGTACAACTGCAGCAGAACCTCCCTGCTCCTATACTCAAATCCCCTCGCTATGAATGCCAACATACCATTCGCCTTCTTCACTGCCTGCTGCACCTGCATGCGTACTTTCAATGACTGGTGTACCACGACACCCAGGTCTCGTTGCATCTCCCCTTTTCCTAATCAGCCACCATTCAGATAATAACATTATCAATATTTATCATACAGCTATTGTCTAATCAGCATTCTTAATGAAGCCTAGCACTGGGTTAGTTTTGAGCACAGTAGCTGGTGCAATCATCTGTGGCAACACAAACACAATAGGACATAGAACATAAAGGAACAGCATAGGAACAGGCCCTTCGGCCCACAATGTCTGTGCTGAACATAACGCCAAGACCTACTCTTATCTGCCTGCACATAATCCATATCCCTCCGTTCCCTGCATATCCATACGCTGATACATTTTTTTTTTGCTTATGGATCAGCCATGTTAGCATTGTTGATACTGAGTCGAGCTAGTGGGATATCCCACAACTGTTGGAATTACTGATATGGACTGCATCTACTCCATAGCGGGTAATCTCGGGGACTTGCTGTCAATGGGGCAGGAGGTAGTCAGGGGAGAGGTGTTTTGAAATGTTGCATGCCACATCTGTTAAAGGCTTCTGGCCCCTTTCAAACAAGGCTGGGAACAAAGTTTTCTCCGGCTGGTCAGTGATGGAGAGCAACTCTATTCTTCTATAAAATCTCAGCAAGAACTGCAGCAAAGGACAATTGTCCTGCTTGAGTAGTAGAACTAGACACTCTGCTTGGCAGCAAGTGATGGAGAGATTAAATGCTGTGGCAAAGGGTGTGGGAGCCAATGTGAAATGATAATAGCCCCGGGAAGTCGGCCAAGTTGAGCCGAGCCAGCATTTCACTTAAGTAAGTAAATGGTCAGATCGTAGGGGCCACCAAAGTTTTCCTCTCGCCCTGCTACTTTTGCTGGTTACGTCCCCAATACATGCAAAACTGGGCTCACTTTATTCTTCTTCATTACCGCAGCTCATGTCACGTTCCCTTTTGCAGAGTTGTGCTCAGACTGAGCATCAGATGCTTGGCTAGTGCTTCTCCATCTGCCCATGCTCGTGCGAGTTGTTGCAGTGGCTGGTGACCTCCGGGGCACAGGCATAAATCATTTATCACCGTGCTCCTCTGGAGCATCAGTTTGCCATCAAAATCAAGGCACCAGGATGGGAGAGGCAGCACCGACCGGCCTTTAGGACCAATGTATTGAGGAGTTTTACAACCGGTCTCATGGTTATCACAGTGTGGTCTGAGTGTTATAGCTGATGTGATGCCTACTCAGACAGTTCAGAATGAGTTTGAGATAGGAACGCATGTGGGCTGCAGGGACCTTTACGATCACCAGTAATACTATTCCTACAATGGGGAAAATAGCGTAAATCAGTCATCTCCAAACCAGTTCCCAACCCAGAATGCCTAACTCACAAAATTGCCAGCTTAAGATTTATGTGTGAGAAGGAAAGAACTACAGATGCACTGAAAATAGACACAAAAAAAGGTGAAGCGATTCAGCGGGACAGGCAGCATCTCTGGAGAGAAGGAATGTGTGATGTTTTGGGTCGAGACCCTTCTTCAGACAGTCTGAAGTGTCGCCCATGCCATCTCTCCAGAGATGCTGCCTGTCCCGCTAAGTTACTCCAGCATTTTGTATCTATCTTCAGCCTAAGGTTTATGTTTATTTGTAAAAATATATACATTTACAAATAAAACCAACTCATCTCATGTGGGCTACGTTTCGGGTTTAGGTTTATTATTATCACGTGTACCAAAGTGGAGTGAAAAGCTATGATTTGCTATCGCTATCGAATCAAATCAGATACTGTACATAAATACAATCAAGCCAAGCTCGTACTATAGGTGGAGTGAAGGGAAATACTGTATATAGGGTGAGATCATCTCTGACCCCTCTCACCCTGGCCACAAACTCTTTGAAGCACTTCCCTCTGGAAGGCGACTCCGAACTGTCAAAGCAGCCACAGCCAGACATAAAAACAACTTTTTCCCATGAGCAGTAGCTCTACTCAACAACCAAAAGTCTGTAGCCTCCTTTTGCTCTGGAATTTTATCTCATTCGCATGTTTAAACTATAATGTTTTATTCTTAATGTTTTAATGTTTTATGTTTTATTCTTAATTGTTAACTGTATGTCGTGTTGTTACTTGCGAGCGGAGCACCAAGGCACATTCCTTGTATGTGTACATACTTGGCCAATAAACTCATTCAATTCAATTCAATTCAATGTCCACAATGAGATACAGAAGAATCAGTCTGTATTCCAGCTTATGGAAGGATCATTCAGAAGCCTGATAACGGTGGGGAAAGAAGCTATTCCAGAGGCTGGTGGTGCACGCTTTCAAGCTCAGTAGTTTCTGCCCAATGTGAGTGAGGAGGAGAAGAAGGAACAACCAGGGTAATAAAGGTTTTTTATTATGCTGGTTGCTTTCCCGAGGCAGCGTGAAGTGTAGATGGAAGTATACACTGGAATTTTGAAGGATGAGAGGGGATCTTATCGAAACATATAAGATTATTAAGGGGTTGGACACGTTAGAGGCAGGAAACATGTTCCCAATGTTGGGGGAGTCCAGAACCAGGGGCCACAGTTTAAGAATAAGGGGTAGGCCATTTAGAACGGAGATGAGGAAAAACTTTTTCAGTCAGAGAGTTGTAAATCTGTGGAGTTCTCTGCCTCAGAAGGCAGTGGAGGCCAATTCTCTAAATGCATTCAAGAGAGTTAGATAGAGCTCTTAAGGATAGCGGAGTCAGGGGGTATGGGGAGAAGGCAGGAATGGGGTACTGTTTGAGAATGATCAGCCATGATCACATTGAATGGTGGTGCTGGCTCGAAGGACCAAATGGCCTACTCCTGCACCTATTGTCTATTGAATCAATGGTGGGGAGTATGGTCTGTTTGATAGACTGGGTGACATATAATTTCTTGCAGACTTGAGCAGAGGCTGTTCCCAAACCAAACTGTGATACAACCTAACAGTATGTGTATCTGTAGAAGTAGAGAGGGTAGTAGGAGTAGATCTAACTGGGTTGCTTACAGATATGTAGAGCTGTGAGAGACTTGATGGGCCAAATGGCCTCCTTCCACGCTGCAACCATTCTGCAATTCTGCGAAATATTCCCTGAAGTACTCTTGCCGGGTATATTATGGATGCAGCAGGAGAAAACCAGTTCATTTTAGCTTTGAGATACAGCGTGGAAACAGGCCCTTCGGCCCACCATGTCCGCACCGTCCAGTGATCCCCGCACGTTAATGCTATCCTCCACACACTAGGGTCAATTTACACGTATACCAAGCCCAATTAACCTGCAAACCTGTACGTCTTTGGAGTGTGGGAGGGGAAACCAAAGATCTCGGAGAAAACCCACGTGGTCACGGGGAGTACGTGCAAACTCCGTACAGACAGCACCCGCAGTCAGGGATCAAACCCGGGTCTCTGGCACTGTAAGCGCTGTAAGGCAGCAACTCTACCGTTGCGCCACCAGGCCGCCCAAGTTGTTAGATCACAGCACAGAATGGTGTGCAGAATTGGAGAATGTGTGCATGCACATTACCAACTTGTCACTGGAAAATTGGTGATTTTATCTTTGGCGCTGAAAATTATTGTTCTATAAATTAATTGGAACGCTCTGTTGCCAATGTTTACAGCGGTGGTGGTCTCACGAAGGAACATAATAACTTGATGGTGGAACTTGGATTGAAAACTACTACTCAGCAAAGGCCAAGGTATGAATGGCATCCTTATGAGTGTGAAACGCAGAGTGCTCAATGGTCCCGTCTTTCCAACTGGCCAGTTGCCACCTGCCATTACAAGAGATGTGTTTGACAAAATGCCTGGCGCTGGGACCCTCAATTCCGTGCAACTGTTACAAAAGAATAGTGAAATTCTAATCACAAATAATGTTAACCGAACTTCAACAATTAATTTACTTTTTTTGCATTTTTTCTAACATTTGGTTACTCTTGCATAGTTGCAAGGATTTGTTTATTAGCATGGGAGGTTTCTGCTAATTGGTCTTTGAACAGGGTTTAGATACTAAAATGGATTTTAAAGTCCCAAAGACACGAACATGCACATTTCAAAAGGCTCTCTTTTTCCCAATTACAAAAAGACCCAATCATTATATTCCAATCTAATTACAATTTCCCTCCTGGGATAAATAAAGTTATATCGTATCGATAAGGCCCAGTGTCCTGGCAACACCGGATCAGTGGAGTAGAGGTCAGCCTGATGTCATTGTCTCCGTCCAGGGCCAGGCCATGCATCTGCTGTGGGCTTCGCTTGACATTTTCCATCGCCCAACAGCCACAGGGACACTGGCACCAGGACTGAGACCACCACAAACATGTCATCCACTGCCTCCAGCAGCCGACCCCTCACCTCTCGATGCACTGAGGTCGACATGTCCTTCTGGATAGCAGGGTAGCTGAATAGCACGGCACAAAAGCTTTTCACTGTACCTCGATACGCGTGACAATAAACTAAACCAAAGTGCTGTCCGGGCAAATCGTGGAAGTTGAGGGTGCTCTCTGGGGGTGTGGGGGGTGAGTTCCTAGAATGCTCACAGCCATTCACCCTCCCTTTTATCCACCTCAGTGTTTAGTTTTTAGTTTTGGAGATACAGCGCGGAAACGGGCCCTTCGGCTCACCGAGTCCGCACCGACCAATGATCCCCACACACTGACACTATCCTGCACACACTAGGGACAATTTTACATTAATACCAAGCCAATTAACCTACTTGGGTGAGGAAGACTGATTATTACGGTAAATAGTTGCCATGACCGCGGGTCAGGCAGCATCCCTGAAGAACATGGACTGGTGATGTTTTGGGATTCTTAAATCAGTCTGAAGAAGGGTCCCATCCCAAAAGTTAAACTAAAGGGCCTGTCCCACTTGGGTGATTTTAAGGCGACTGCCGGTGACTAGGCTGTCGCCGACAGTTCGCCGGGTGTCGTGGACATGATCGTGAGGAGTCTTCCAAAAATCGTAGTGGATCTCGGCGCGTCGCTGACAAATCATCCGGAGTGAAATTTCTTGGCGACAGCTGGCTTGTCACCAGGTATCGTTGCTTATTGCGGGCGCTGTCGCATGCTGTCCCCAGGTTTGCTAGGTTCTCTTAGATGCATTTAGAAGCACATAATATTAAATTAAGTAAAGTCATTTCCAAATACCATAAAATGCTTGTGTTTAACCAATTTATTTACCATCAGGACATTTGACAGGTAGATTGGAGGCGACAGTTTGACGGTCAGGTAAGCGTGGGAATTTTCGCAATGTTTATGGCTATCAGCGATTCCATTTAAAGTGGGCTCCCAACCCAGATATGCAACCCAGAAACCAGATATGCATCTCCCGTACATTTTTCAAAGAATGCCCACACACTTTTCACAAAAATCCACTTAACCACTTTTAATTTTTTTATTTTTAATACAGCTATTAGTAAACTGGAAGTAAATCCAGTTTATACCTTGTTACAGTGATGCTTGGTTTTTAAGTAACCCATACAAGGTGTTATAGTTCAAAACTCTCAAGTACTTACCGACTTGTCAGTGATTTCAGCGAAAATCAGGACGCCTGAGAAACGTTGACAGCGTGGGAATTTTGCGATGTTTCCGAAGACGGTGTAATCTCAACCTGACTCGGCATTGTCATGGTCATTGTCGTCGGGTAAAAGAAACGTCCAGCGATCTGCTATGACTTTGACAGTCACTGGCAGTCGCCTAAGTAGGACAGGCCCTTTAAACACCTCCTCATCTGAAAAGTCATTGAAGAAACATTCCCTCCTTCCGACAATGAATGAATGAATACTTTATTGTCACATGTGACAAGTCAAAGTGAAATTCTTTGTTTTTGCATACCCAAGGTATACAAAGGGTCGCCACATAAAGGGCACCGACAAAGCTACAAAGTATCTCGCGCGAGGTCTTCCTTTGTTCTCCCACCCCCCCAACGGTGGTTCCTCCACACCGGGACCTCCTTTTTTCTTCGTTATCTCAAGTTTGGTGATATAATTCATGATTTAACTTGGCATCATGCTCGGTAAAGACATTGTGGGCCAAACGACCTGTTCCTGTGCTGTACGTTTCTATGTTCCATGTGCTTTATATCATTCTTAAGTCGATATTGATTGTTCAATGATGCACTGTTGATTTGATTGAATGATTAGCAATGAGCTAATTGAGTGTCCTCCAAGTATGTGGACAAAAGTTGATGTGTTGGATGCAGGAGAAATGGGCAGGAGTAAAGACCGGAGCGACTTTGACAAGGGCCAAATTGTTATGGCCTGACGACTGGGTCAGAGCATCTCAGAAATGGCAAGGCTTGTGGGGTGCTCCCGGTCAGCAGTGGTGAGTACCTACCGACAGTGGTCCGAGGAGGGACAAACCACAAACCGGTGACAGACAGGGTGTTGGGCACCCAAGGCTCATCGATGCGCGAGGGCAACGAAGGCTATCCCGTCTGGTGCGAACCGACAGAAGGTCTACTGTTTCTCCTTTGTCCACTACTTGGAGGGACACTCAATTAGCTCATTGCTAATCTCATTGCACATCAATCAACTGTTCAATTGAAATCAAATTAAGTATCAAGCATCATTCAAATATCTAGGAAATCCACAATTAGTCGAGACATTTGGACATGTTTGGCAGAACTCATAGGATAGTTTCTGAACTGCAGGAATTTTGTGATTTTGTGGTTCGGTATAGCAACACCAAAGTTAGATCTCCTTTCGCCTGATTGATGTTTTTTGTGGATGAGTTAGGAGGGTGAAAGCAGTTAACACATTTAAGCATTGGAATGGCGGGAAGTCAACTCTTGTTACAGTGGATTGGATAAAATATAAAGGGCACACTTTGATTTCCACAAGATGGTCTATTTTATCACTTGTCATAAAAAGCATTAATACCTTCCAATTATACAATAACAAGTACCATTCAGTGAGTCGTTACACTGAATGGTGTTCTAGTGGTTTACAGCAACTTTGCAATTTAATTGTGTGTGGCTGGTTGATTTTGATGCAATTTTCTGTCCATCCCGAATTGCCTCTGAGAATTGTTGCTTCCTTTGCTTTTTCAAAGGGCTGGTAAGAGTCAAAAGGCAATAGGGGCAGAATTAGGCCATTCGGCCCATCAATCCTGCTCTACCAATCATTCATGGCTGATCTATCTCTCCCTCTTAATCCCATTCTCCTGCCTTCTCCCCATAACCCCTGACACCCGTACCAATCAAGAATCTATCCATCTCTGCCTTAAAAATATCCATTGACTTGGCCTTCACAGTCTTCTGTGGCAAAGAATTCCACAGATTCACCACCCTCTGACTAAATAAATTCCTCCTCATCTCCTCCCTAAAAGAACGTCCTTTAATTCTGAGGCTGTGACGTCTAGTCCTGGACTCTCCCACTAGTGGAAACATCCTCTCCGCATCCACTCTATCCAAGCCTTTCACTATTTGGTAAGTTTCAATGAGGTCCCCCCCTCATCCTTCTAATCTCCAGCGAGTACAGGCCCAGTGCCGTCAAACGCTCATCATATGTTAACCCAATCACTCCTGGGATCATTCTTGAAACATTGTCTGTCCGTTCAATCACAGACCCTGCCTGACCTGCTGAGTTCCTTCAGCACACGGTGTTTTGTTTAGGATTCCAGCAGAAACAGTTCCTTGTGTTTTCATGTTACTGCTCCACTCCGTCAAAAGCTCATCGTATGTTAGAACCACTAATTCCTGGGATCATTCTTGTAAACCTCCTCTGGACCGTCTCCAGAGCCAGCACAAGCTCATCCTTCCTCAGACATGGGGCCCAATATTGTTCTCAGTCACAAAGTTGCCAGGCATGAGTGAACCAGATCGTTTTTAAAGGATAATCCAGCAGCTTTCTGTTCACAATTATTGATGCTGATGATCCGTGACTTATTATATTACTTGAATTTAAATTCCACTTCTGGTGTGGTTGGATTTAATTCTGAGTGGATCAATATCCCAGCCCTCTTGTACAGTGGTTTATTGATTTCTCCACTGTGATATTGTACTCCCTCATGTATGATTGTTAAATAACTGTTGATAAGTGAGTGCCTATCCATTAGTGGTGGACGGGAGTAAATCTGAAAAGTGCATGTCTGCTATAAGGTCCCGGGAGAGACTGGGGCCTCAAGTAGAGCAGAGAACAATCGGGACAGACGTTGCCTTCCAGGGTCTACACTGCAGTCCTCTCAGGCTTACTGCAGGGTGACTAGGGCACCTGGTCTAATCATCCTGAAGTGTTATCGAGTGGTGAAGTGAAGCTATCTTATGAAGTTATTTATTTCACAAAATGCTGATGTAACTCAGCAGGTCAGGCAGCATCTCAGGAGAGAAGGAATGGGTGACGTTTCGGGTCGAGACCCTTCTTCAGACTGATGTCAGGGGGGCGGGACAAAGGAAGGATATAGGTGGAGACAGGAAGATAGAGGGAGATCGGGGAAGGGGGAGGGGAAGAGAGGGACAGAGGAACTATCTAAAGTTGGAGAAGTCAATGTTCACCCCGCTGGGCTGCAGGCTGCCCAAGCGAAATATGAGGTGCTGTTCCTCCAATTTCCGGTGGGCCTCACTATGGCACTGGAGGAGGCCCATGACAGAAAGGTCAGACTGGGAGTGGGAGGGGGAGTTGAAGTGCTCAGCCACCGGGAGATCAGCTTGGTTAAGGCGGACTGAGCGAAGGTGTTGAGCGAAACGATCGCCGAGCCTGCGTTTGGTTTCGCCGATGTAAAGAAGTTGACATCTAGAGCAGTGGATACAATAGATGAGGTTGGAGGAGGTGCAGGTGAACCTCTGTCTCACCTGGAAAGGCTGTTTGGGTCCTTGGATGGATTTGAGGAGGAGGTAAAGGGACAGATGTTGCATCTCCTGCGGTTGCAGGGGAAAGTGCCTGGGGATGGGGTGGTTTGGGTAGGAAGGGACGAGTGGACCAGGGAGTTACAGAGGGAACAGTCTCTGCGGAATGCAGAAAGGGGAGGGGATGGAAAGTGGGGTCCCTTTGTTGGTGGCGGAAATGTTGGAGGCTGATTTGTTGGATACGCTGGCAGATGGGGTGGAAGGTGACAACGAGGGGGATTCTGTCCTTGTTACGAATGGGGGGAGGGGGAGCAAGAGCGGAGCTGCGGGATGTAGAAGAGACCCTAGTGAGAGCCTCATCTATAAAGGAAGAGGGGAAGCCCCGTTTCCTGAAGAATGAGGACATCTCTGATGCCCTAGTGTGAAACACCTCATCCCGGGCGCAGATGCGGCGTAGACGGAGAAATTGGGAGTAGGCGATATCTTATGAAGTGACGCCATCTAGCCAGGGTGGTGAATCTGTAGAATTCTTTGCCATAGAAGGCTGTGGAGGTCAAATCAGTGGATATTAGTATCGTGTAAGAAGGAACTGCAGATGCTGCTTTAAACCAAAGATCGACACAAAAAAACTGGAGTAAGTCTGCAGGACCGGCAGTATCTCTGGAGAGAAGGAATGCGTGACGTTTTGATGTCTGAAGAAGGGTCTCAACCCGAAACCTCAATGGATATTATTATGTGTCAGAAGGAACTGCAGAACTTGAGACCCTTCTTTAGATGTCTGATGAAATTGGAGGAACAGCACCTCATATTTCGCCTGGGCAGCTTGCAGCCCAGCAGTATGAACATTGTCTTCTCCAACTTTAGATAGTTCCTCTGTCCCTCTCTTCCCCTCCCCCTTCCCAGATCTCCCACTGTCTTCCTGTCTCCACCTATATCCTTCCTTTGTCCCGCCCCCCTGACATCAGTCTGAAGAAGGGCCTCGACCCGAAACGTCACCCATTCCTTCTCTCCTGAGATGCTGCCTGACCTGCTGAGTTACTCCAACATTTTGTGAATAAATACCTTCGATTTGTACCAGCATCTGCAGTTATTTTCTTACACTTTAGTTTACTTTAGTTTAGTTTACTGTCACATGTACCGAGGTACAGTGAAAATCATGTGTTGTGTGCTAACCAGTCAGCAGAAAGACAATACATGATTACAATCAATCCATTTACAGTGTAGGTATACATGATAAGGGAATAACGTTAAGTGCAAGGCAAAGCCAGCAAAGTCCAACGATAGTCCAAGGGTCTTCAATGAGGTAGATTCGGCACTGCTCTCTGGTTGTGGTAGGATGATTTGTTTGCCTGATCACAGCTGGGATGAAACTGTCCCTGAATCTGGAGGTGTGTGTTTTCACACTTCTATATCTTTTGCCTGATGGGAGAGGGGAGAAGAGGGAGTGGCCAGGGTGTGACTGGTCCTTGATTATGCTGCTGGCCTTGCCAGCATGTCGACATGGTGGAATCGTTCACGGACTAGTGGCTACACTTTCTTTGCTTGCCCAAAACTCCACATGTGGGCAAAAAAGTTAATAACACTTCAGAAATAATCATTTGATTGTCCAGACACGTTCAACTGAAGCATTCAGAAAATAATCTTGGATGTGACAATCTTTGTGCACTGTGATTAAGAAGGAAGTTTCAACAAGGTAGCGAGCCATCTGATATGTGTCCTTGCAATTTTGTTGAGAGTATTTCTGAAACTTCCACCTGCTCGCTTACATAATACATCATTTGATTTTTTTTTCATCGTCCCTGGCTAAGTATTTCTAGACTGAGTTGTGCGGTTGGAAGGTGTCCCCTTGAAAAACTGCAGAAGCACATCTTAGCAAAAATACCATTCTCAATATTCAAAGCATGTTAAGCAGTCACAGCTTAGAGATGTTTGTGAGCTGCATGCATTTCATTACCTTTACTGAATAAATACTGCAAATAGAAACATAATTTTATTGACCAGTGCTTGAAATCAGGGTACATGTAATAAATTGGAATAGTTTTTTAGTGGTCAGATGACAGAATCAGAAATTGAATGCAATCCTTGAATCAGAACTTGAATGCAAGTTTAAAGCTGTTTATTGGGTTCCGTGACTCAGTCACGATGTACAGTCCTGCACTGTTATGTAAACAGTGTTTTCAAAACCAAAGATATGGAGTTTTTAATGAACGTCTGAAAACAACGGTGTAGAATGTGAATAAAAATCTTAATTGCCTGCTTTTAAGAAGGCTTTTAATGTGGAATTTGCCATGTGAAACATAACATCGTTAACGGGGCAAGCTTTGCCACAGTTTGTGTCTGGAATAACAATGACATCCAGGGAGACCAGCATAAACTACAGGCAACATCAATAAAAGCTTTTCAAACTGTGAGGAGTGATGAATACCATCAAGTGGCAAATTGTTATTTTGAATGCAAATGAACATTTTGCAATTACTGTGCCGAGCCTTTGCTTCGAGCTTTATATCATCGCAATTACCTTTTGCGACTTCCATATTTATTGTTATTTCTTTGCATTATGGCGCTTTTGTTGTTTTGCCCGCAGATTAACTCGCCCTCTATTACTGAACACATTGCGAGACGTGAAATGCATGAACTTGCATTGGATGACTGTTAATGCCTTTGGAAAAAGAAAACAAGCTCTTGTTTGCAGGAGACAAATAGGCCACAGATTTCCAAAGACCTGAAGGAAATTTATTTTCTGCATTTTACAGCAGACAGTAAATAATGAGCTTGGCAGCATATTAGTCCCCAATAAATTCTGGCAGAAGTGTCACCAAGTGGAAATTGCAACCAAGAGATTAACTTTGGTACTTCCAAGTTCATTGGTATTAGGTTTCACATCCAAATCCTATTAAGAATGGTTACTTCCTCAAAGAAGATTACCTTTCATTATTATCACCAACCCTTTCTTGGTTTGTAACTAATCACTTGCTTGTGAATACGGATTAATGTGTTGCTGTTGTTAACAATATCGGCACTACTTTAGGTTTAGGAATAGCGGTATCAAAATATTGCAATTTTATTTCTTAAATGGAGAACTTGAATTTTGTTGAATTATCTTGTCTCATGATTTGCTTTCAGACTTTTGTTCCTCCCAATATGAATTTATACTAGACCAGTGGGAAAGAGACAACGCTGGTTGCTAGGAAACCTGGCCCCAGTCACGTGCACTCTCTATTGAAAGAAATGTGGAAGGAAACAAAACTGCTTAAAGGAAAATCATATTTGCATCTCCCAATAGCAAACAGTTGGCAATATAACATATTTGGTATAACCACTGTTACATGTTTTGAGGTATTACTACTGACAATAGTGATTTAAAGGCCTGTTGATGTGGGATTAGACACATCAAATCCTACATTAAACTGCATTTTTAAAATATTTTAAATATCGGTTGTTGTGTATGTGATCTCCATGGTAACGTCATTATTGCTCACAATGTCGGCCAAGATTATTCAATTGAATGTTAAATTTCCACAATAATATACCAAGCAATATACGTGGATCATCACTGTCAGCTGGAAGATGATGAAACCAAGCTGCGATCTGATGCAGATTTCTGGCTGAAGTCCATCATATTCAGCAGCCATGATGTTGTAAAGACATTTCAGAGCATCTATCAGCCCGAGAATACTTTACTCCATCTTTCCTCACCTGTCCTGGTATTAAAACATTTGACACAAATTATTCTGAAGAATAATTTAGTGCGCTTTATTATTGAAAGCAACTCCTTTGAAATGAGAAATTTCAAAATATTAATCTTGAAAGCGTACGGTTCACCCTAATAATAGATTGCAAAATAGCTTCCATCTTTTTCGACCGGGAATGGTGAATGTACTTGGCGGGGGATCATTGTAGACTGTTCACGATTTAATATTAACAGTGATTTTAACAGTATCTGTTTTCACGTACACGTTTCTACGGACCACATTACAATGTATTTTGGTTTATGGTGGACGGGTTGGCCGACCTTCACCGCCAGTCTGGGTTGCCGACACCACCCCATGCGGCCCACACCTTCTCCCAGTCCGCTTCCTGGCCAGACCTACCACCATTTGCCGCCAGGCCGGTCTGCCGACACCAACCACACCCCATACCGTCTTCACGGCCGCTTTCCTGGCCAGACCTACTATCTCCACCGACGGCCCCACACAGCTTCCTCTGCCGCTTCCAGACTGTGCCTGCTGCCGCCACGGCCACTGCCAACACTTCCCTGCACTCCGGCCGTCTGTGGTCCATGACCAATGACTCCACCCAGCCTTGCCGACCCCCTGGGTGCCAACATGGTGGGGCCGTTCGCTCACCTGGACGCCAGACCAGTTCCAGACCGAGATTCTGAAGAAGGGTCCCGAGCCGAAATGTCACCTGTCCATTTTTTCAGATATGTTGCCTGACCTGCTGAGTTACTCTAGCATTTTGTTTCTGTTTATGTATTAACCGGCATCTGCAATTGTTTGTTTCTGCTACTTGTGCAATGATAATCCCTTATTTGGTTATAGCAGACAATTGGCAATAACATTCACCATCGCCCCCACTATCTATATACTAAAACGCCCGTTTGTTTGTTTGTTTGTTCCTGAACTACAGCCAAATCGGTACACGATAGCGTGACAATTTTAGGCCCACCTTACTCACCGTCGTCCCTTTGGTGCTAATGGCAGAAGCTTCATTGAAATCGGAGTTATATTTTTTAAGTTATTCACATTTTAAAGTTTAAATCTATCTCCTAGGGAGGGAGGGAGGGGGGTGGAGGGGGGGTGGAGGGAGGGGGGAGGAGGGAGGATAAGGGGGGCTGAGGGGGATGGAGTGGGGGGGAGAGGGGAAGTGGGGGGAGGAGAGGGTGCTGCACCAATGTAGGAGAGGTTTGGGCCCAACGGGTCCACTTGGTCTAGTTGGCCAATATAATGAGGGCTTGTTGTACATAAAATGCTCCATTTAACTGTATTAATGCAAATCCCAATACACAGAGCTTAAAAATCACAGGTTTAGATATATTTTCTCATCTGATAATAATGTAGAAAAACTTGGCAGAAGACGGGCTTGTGTTGCATTACGAAATGCTCATATCACCATTATGGTTGTTTAATATAAATTGAATAGGTAGTTTATGAGGCATCACTAATATACAGAACAGTTCTATAAACAGCAGCTTGATAGTTCAACAATATTAAGCCTAATATAATAAAATCAAACTGTGGAAATAATGCAGGTTAAATTACCATTCACAAACTCATTAATTGTTGCTATTTTGTCAAATCAGCAGAAGATTAAGTGGGTGATTTTATTTACTTGAATAACAATAACTCTTTCATGATTTAATTTTAATTAAATGGCCATCATTGAAATGTTCTCTGATAGTTTTAGTTTTTAGTTTTGATTTTTGAGATCGAGCATGGAAACAGGCCTTTCGGCCCATTGTGTCCATACCCACCATCGATCCCCCATTCACACCAGCTCTGTTATCTCACCTATCCACTTCCTACATACTAAGGGCAATTTATAGAGGCCAATTAACCTACAAACTCGTATGAAGGAACTGCAACTCTCTCAAACATAGAGACAAAATGCTGGAGTAGCTCAGCAGGACAGGAAGCATCTCTGGATAGAAGGAATGGGTGATGCTTTGGGTCGAGACTGGTGGAAATCCAATTCATTTTATGTTCATGATATGACAGCCTGCTGCTTAAATAGACAATAGACAATAGACAATAGGTGCAGGACTAGGCTATTTGGCCCTTCGAGCCAGCACCACCATTCAATGTGATCATGGCTGATCATTCTCAATCAGTACCCCGTTCCTGCCTTCTCCCCATACCCCCTGACTCTGCTATCCTTAAGAGCTCTATCCAGCTCTCTCTTGAATGCATTCAGAGAACTGGCCTCCACTGCCTTCTGAGGCAGAGAATTCCACAGATTTACAACTCTCTGACTGAAAAAGACAGAAGAACCGGGTCAAGCATAAACATTTTTTGATGAAGACATTCTATTTAAGTTAATATTCACAAGATAATAATGGCATAACTGAGTGAGTTTCCAATGGATTTGTGGCTGGGAAAGGAGGGAGAAACTCAATCGCCTGGAATTGATAACACCCAGTCTTTCATGACACAGTTGTAACATCACCCATTCCTTCTCTCCAGAGATGCTGCCTGTCCCGCTGAGTTACTCCAGCATTTTGTGTCGAACCTACAAACCCGCACGTCTTCGGGATGTGGGAGGAAACAGGAGCTACCCGGAGGAAACCCATGTGGTCCCCTCATGATACCTCATGGTCACGCACCTGCTGAACCAGGCGGAGCGGGGGAATGTAGCAAATGTGCTGCTTTTAGGACTCGTGAACACCTAGCTCATAACCTTCCAAATGTCCAGCAAGGTTCTCCACACTCTGTGTCTGCCACCAGAGCACGCGGAGGCCAGGTGTACAAGGTGGAAGGGGCACCCTACATCTCTCACCAACCAACCACCCACTCATCCTGTCAAGCACAACAAACTATCTGCGGCAGATCAGGACTCCACTGCCAAGTTAGAACCCGGGTGATTGATTGGAGTTGGAAGCAAGCCGCCCGTGCTTAATGTTGAGAGATTGCCGATGAGAAAGAAGCTTCAAAGCGTTCTAAATTTACAAAAGTTTTTTTTTAATAAGAAGTCACCAAGCCAATGGGTGATTGAAATGCAAATCAGTTCGCTTCAGTGTTTCTTTCCCATTAGCTATAAATAATGTTCTTTATTGGCCCGGCACACCAATTCATAAGCATTTTACTACCAAAGCATTGGGGCAGGTTTGGGTTTTCTTTCTGGCTGGGAAATGAAGGGGATACGATGAACAGAGAGACACAGGAGGCAAAGGGAAGTGACAGGAGGCTGTTGGGATTTTCTTTTTAGCAAGTGTTTAGTTTGGGTGGCACAGTGGCACAGGTGGTAGAGCTACCGCCTTGTAAGGCCAGGGACCTGGGTTCGATCCTGACCTTGGGTGCCGCCTACATGTTCTCCATGTGATCACGTGAGTTTTATCCGGGTCCTTCGGTGTCCTCCCGCATTCTCCTCCCTCCTCCCACATCCAGAGCGTAGGGAGTGGATACGAAAGTGGGATAACAAAAACTCACGTGAACAGATGATCGATGGTCGGTGTGGACAATAGACAATAGACAATAGACAATAGACAATAGGTGCAGGAGGAGGCAATTCGGTCCTTCGAGCCAGCACCGCCATTCAATGTGATCATTGCTGATCATTCTCAATCAGTACCCCGTTCCTGCCTTCTCCCCATACCCCCTGACTCCTAGAGAGCTCTATCTAGCTCTCTCTCTCTCTCTCTCTTGAACTCGGTGTGCTGAAGGGCCTCTTCCAATGCTGTATCGTGCAATTAATCATTCAGTCTAAAGTTACTTTAGATTGAATGTTCATTCATGTACAGTGGGTGGGAGATTCCACAACATTTTTTCCATGTTACGCAAAGGAATTAAGTCTGAAACCTAACAGCTAAACGTGATTTGGACTTAGATGCCAGTGTCCTGTAACATCTTTCTTACCTGTTTTTCTTGGGCTTGCTGTGTGTAGAATATTGCTTCCAGTGGAAGGAGGATTTCTTACATGAAACTGTTGTGCCTAGGTCACAGAGCTACTCAATGTGACTGTCCCACAAGGAAGAACTTTTAGACTGCTATAAGAAGTTCCAGCAATGGAAAGGCATTCATTGAAAAGGAGGCATTGGTGTCAATTGTGACTTGAGACTTCAGTGACTTTAGAAATACAGCGTGGAAACAGGACCTTCAGCCCACCGGGTCAGTGCTGACCAGCAATTACCCCGTACACTAGCACTATCCTACACACTAGGAACAATTTGCAATTTACGCGAATGGTATGTTGGCATTGCGAATGAAATGTTGGCATTCATAGTGAGGGGATTTGAGTATAGGAGCAGGGAGGTTCTGCTGCAGTTGTACAGGGCATTGGTGAGACCACACCTGGAGTATTGCGTACAGTTTTGGTCTCCTAATCTGAGGAAAGACATTCTTGCCATAGAGGGAGTACAGAGAAGGTTCACCAGATTGATTCCTGGGATGGCAGGACTTTCATATGAAGAAAGACTGGATAGACTCAGCTTGTACTCGCTGGAATTTAGAAGATTGAGGGGGGATCTTATAGAAACTTACAAAATTCTTAAGGGGTTGGACAGGCTAGATGCGGGAAGATTGTTGCCGATGATGGGGAAGTCCAGAACAAGGGGTCACAGTTTAAGGATAAGGGGGAAGTCTTTTAGGACCGAGATGAGAACGTTTTTTTCACACAGAGAGTGGTGAATCTGTGGAATTCTCTGCCACAGAAGGTAGTTGAGGCCAGTTCATTGGCTATATTTAAGAGGGAGTTAGATGTGGCCCTTGTGGCTGAAGGGATCAGGGGGTATGGAGAGAAGGCAGGTACAGGATACTGAGTTGGATGATCAGACATGATCATATTGAATGGCGGTGCAGGCTCGAAGGGCCGAATGGCCTACTCCTGCACCTATTTTCTATGTTTCTATGTTTCTATGTTACATTACAATTTGGAATGTAGGAGGAAACTGGAGCACCTGGAGAAAACCCACGTAGTCACAGGTAGAACGTACAAACTCCATTCATATAGCACCCATAGTGAGAATCAAACCTGGGTGTCTGGAGCTGTAAGACAGCAACTCTGCCGCTGCGCCACCGTGCCACCGTGCTGCCCCACGTTGTTTGGCTGCAAGGCAAGCGATTGCAACATTGCAAGTGGAAGGATGTTGTTTCTCACCACACGAATCCTTCCAAACTGCTAGTTGCATTGTGCAGGCTTTGTGACCAAAATTTAATGATTTTTAACAAGAACATCATTTAAAATTTAAGCCAAAAAAAAAGTGACCAATCAATGTCAGCAGTGTATTACATTTCAGAAGCTGATTGAAAAATGACTGATTATTGGAGGTAGAAAGGAATGGAAATGAGACCTTGGGCTAGATCTTGATTCACATGGCGGTTAAACCCCTGACCCACTTAGGCGATGTTTTAGACGACTACAGGCGACTAGGCTGTCGCCACATGGTCGCGGGGGTGTCGCCTGTACGGTCGTGATTCGTCTCCTCATTTGCCCAGAGAGTCGTAGCGTCTTTCTGGTCGCCGCTGGATTTTCAGAATGTTGAAACATTTTCGGTGACAGTGGCTTTGATGCCAATGATCGTAGCTTGACGTCACCTGACGTAGGCGCTGTCGTACGTTGGTTGTCCCCCCTGCTGACTTCGGTGAATTCCATTTGCGACTACCTACGTCAACCTACGTCAACCGGCGACAGGAACCGGAGGCCAAAATGATGTGAATTGTCTTCAGTTGTCACCGACAGGGTCGTAGCTTGTCATGGGTAGACAAAAGTTGACTTCGGTTGTCGTAGGTTGCCGCCTGTCGTAGGTGCGGTCGTAGGTGGACGTCCTACTCGTGACGATTGGGTCGCCGGTTGTCGGTAGCTTGCCGTATCTTAATGTCGACTAGGTGGTAGGTTGTTGTTGCTTGTCGTAGACATTGTCGTAGGGGGGGTCCAGTCACCAGATTTCTGGCTATGACTATGACAGTCGCCGGCAGTCGTCTAAAAAAATTGCCTAAGTGGGACAGGCCCTTTGGTATAACATGTTCTTGGTGAATAGTTAATTCATGTAAAACCATCGTGTAAAATTGAGATCTATCCAACTTCTCCACCCTTCTCCTCCCCGCCACTCCATCCCAATCCCCATCCTTATTTTGACTGTAAACCATTATAACTGTGTCATGGAATGCTGGTTGTTATCAATTCCAGACAATTGAGTCTCCTTTCCCAGCTGAAAGTCCATTGGAAACTCACTCAGTTACACCATTGTCATCTTGTCAGTGCATATTAACTTAAATGGAATGTCACTTGACTTTGAATAACTTCCATAAGTTGCTGTCCTCATCAAAAAATGGTTATGCTTGACCCTGTCCTTCTGGCTTGGCTGTTGTCTGTAAGCAGCAGGCTATGAAACCATGAACATTAAATGGATTGCATTTGTAGAGAGAATGGAGGGAATGTCCATGATTGGATGGAGACCAATGTTGTCTGGTGGACACTATGCTTCCAGTGACCTCGTTGTCGATAGAAATAGGGAGGGAAATCAAAACAACTCAGTGGAGCCGCAATAGAGCACACCAGTTACCGAATGTCAGAACCAAAAGAGGATCTCGCAGAACAGTCAGCATCTGCGGAAAGAGAAGGACTGATGGTCTTCCTTGGTACTTGGTCCTTGGCCCTCCAAAATATTCCAAATGGAATTTAAACTGGAGGTTTAAATTCTCCATGGTTCCAAAGACTCTGGAACAGTTCCAACCGACTGGAATGTGAAAGACTGAGATAAAACAAGGAACGGAAGGAAGGCTGGATGTCCTGGAAACAGGGTTGTGGAAAATGCGGAGCACATGAAGCAACGACTGCATCATGAGAGTCAAGGGGCATGTTGAAGAGGATGAAATTATTTGACACATCTACTGGAGTTTTTTGAGGATGCAACCAGCAAAATGACCGAGGGAGATCCAGGTGTATTTGATCCTTCAGAAGGAATTGCACCAGGCTGCACATAATGGGCCTAGAAGCAATGGATGGGGAACTGGTGGGCATACAGGAAACAAAGAGCAAGAATAAATGGATGATTTTCCAAGTGGCAGGGAATGATTGATGGGGAACCACGGAGTTCAGTACAAGGACCCCAACTATTCACGGTGTGTTTTAATAATGATTTCAGTGTAATATATCCAAGGTGTGGGCTGTGGGTGGCAATGTTGAGCGACTTTGGAGAGTGGCTGTAAGGGGCAAAGATACTAGAGGACCAAGATGAACCACTCCGTCGAAATCGCCCGTACTGGAGTGTAGTACGCAAAGGAGTGTAATGTCCGCCATTTTAGTAAGCAAACCTGCCGTTCGCTATGCCTATCGCAGTGTAATCAGTGTTTTGGGGGAACAGTATGTGTGATGATACCATTAAAATGCAGAATATATCTCATCTATCAATTCACAGACTTTTGTTATTTTTCATTTAAAATGTTTCTGCAAGTTTCCGCCTACTGAAATGGCGCCATGATATGCCACGGTTTTTAGGGTCAAGTGGTCTATCTTGCTCTGCTCTATTATCATTGGTAAGGGGTATGGTAGTGGGTTCCAGCCAATGGTTTCTTCATCACCACACGTTGTGTGTTCACCTGCCTTCTCCCTTCTCCCTTCTCCCTCTGGCCTTAAAGCTATCCATCTGATCTTATAGCTGTGATCTTTCCTCTTTAGCACTTCCACCTTGGGAAACAAGGTTCCATCGATGCCTCTCGTAACTTTACAATGCAGCCAGACATCAAGAAATGATTGAGCAGCAGTCATATTGCGCAAAATAAAATGTCTGATCCCTGTACGTGTGGGGATGGTGTTCCGATTCCACGATCCGTTTCCCTAGTAGCGGTCAGCTGCCAATAAGAAGCTGGAAATTGAGAACCGACCCCAATTGCTTCATTGAAACTTGATGCTAAGCAGCAAGTGGTCACACAGAAATATGGGAAGTACGCAGTCTTATTTCCAACCCAAACTGGAAAAGGCAGAAAATTATATGGAAAATCATTGGAGGAATAATCTTTGTGTCACTTTCTGGGGCAAACCCCCCCCCCATCTTAAATTATTAATCTTCCGTTTTAATGAAAGTTCATCCAAGTGAAATTTAATGGCCTTTCTCCATGCTGCATGATCTCATTTGTACCTCAAGCATTGCTAAAGGCCTTAAAATGTATTTTGAGGACATTCAGATCATTGCAATTGGCGTGCCGTACTTCTTGGTTCCTGACTGTAACAAGATAGTCCTTCTGCGTTACAACCTTTGGTCCAGTTATTTCCAGGTCCCCTCATTCCTTGTTTAATTTAAACTCCAGGCAATGTCTTGCACAAAGCTCATAAAAGTGGTGCTTCACAGCGTTACTGAACTGAACCGCAATGATGGCCAATGCAGGGTGAAGGAGGCAAGCTGGTCTCATTGAGCAAAGCGCGGCACGGTGGCGCAGCGGTAGAGTTGCTGCCTTACATCGTTTGCAGCACGAGACCCGGGTTCGATCCTGACCACGGGCGCTGTCTGTGCGGAGTTTGTATGCTCTCCCCATGACCGCTGGGGTTTTCTCCCACACTCCAAAGACGTACAGGTTTGTAGGTCAATTGGCTTGGTATAAGTGTAAATTGTTCCCAGTGTGTGCAGGATAGTGTTAATGTGCGGGGATGGATGTGGACTTGAAGGGCCTGTTTCCGCACTGTTTCTCTAAACTGAACTAAAAGCTTAGTTGGGGCTTCATTCCTGGACACAGGAACAGCCGGACATCTTCATTGTAGAAGCTACTCATGCACCATCAGAAGGACCACAAAGGCTTTAAGTACATTACGCATGATTCAATCTTAACAAGTTAGTGCTTATTTACAATCAGTGCGCCTCAATATAAAGCGACTACTGAGAAAATTCATCTATTTCTGCCTTTAATAAAGAGCATTTAATAAGCTATAACTGGCATCTTTAAAATTGACGTCAATCTAAATAAATAACGGGTTAAGGCAAAAATGAGCAAATTGCTATTTTGCTTTCATGGTTGATCATCCAGAATCAGTACCCCTTTCCTGCTTTCTCCCCATATCCCTTGAATCCATTAGCCCTAAGAGCTATATCTAACTCTCTCTTGAAAACATCTTGATAGGCCTGGCACACTGTGCCAGACAGATGGACATTGCCGCACCACCTGCCCTTTGTGGAAAGGTTCTTTCAGCCCTAATGTGTATGAAGGAACTGCAGATGCTGGTTTACACCGAAGATAGTCACAAAATGCTGGAGTAACTCGGCGGGACAGGCGGCGTCTCTGGAGAGAAGGAAGGGATGACGTTTCGGGTCGAGACCCTTCTTCACTTCGAGACCCTTTGGTCACAAGTCCATCAGGCAGTGGTCAGCATGGGGCATCCTGCAGGCACTGCAGGACAAGGACTCAGTGGACCCTGTGGCTGTGCTGGTTGTCTGGTGAAATGCCTCGTCTCCAGAACTCACCAACAAGCACCAAGACCTCGCTTGGCTGGAGGTGAGAGGGGCCTCCCAGTCACATCCTTCTTGCACCATTGTCGTTTACAAATGGTGCACACATCTCGTGGGGCGGCCGCTACAAAAGGAGATGGTTGTCCTCATCTTTGCCGAGTGAAGATGGTCTTGGAGGGGAGGATGCTCCTCAAACTGCAGAGCATCTTGGACAATGCAGCTCACCCCCTCCATGACAGGCTGGTCAACCTGAGGAGCTCCTTCAGCAACAGACTGGTTCCACCAAGATGCAGCACAGAACGCCACAGGAGATCATTTTTTCCTGTGGCTTTCAAACTGTCCAACTCCTCCCCCTTCTGTCATGGGGTAGACTGACTCCCCTCCCCCCCCCCCCCCCCCTCCCCCTCCAATATTTGCACATCTCCAATCCTGGACTTTCCACTCATCACTTTAATGTCATGTTTCATGTATCTTGTTGTGTTTTACGACTGTCGGCAGATAAATAAATTTCTATCGTATCGTATTGTATCTTATTTGCAAAGAAGGGCGGAGAATGATGCAAGGGTCTTTGTCACAGTTCATCCTGAGCAGCTCGTAGATCAACAGTTCAATAGCCAATAGTGCTTTATTTATCACATTTGCAACTGCGTAGTGATATTTAGTTTGCATATACTACGCATGTGGGCACCACCATTTTTGGCGCCATTATTTCAAGTCCAAAGTTCGGTCGGCCCGTCCGGCCATCTTTGTGTCCAGGGGCGCCTCCCGCAACTGATCTTGAAGGTGCTGGAGGCATTACCCCGGTTCACCCTCCGCCACGCACCTCACATCTGGCGTCGCCAGCTCCCTCCCAGTTACACCGACCGATGAGCCTTTTTTTTTTTTTTTCCAAAAATATTTATTCAAATATTAAAATAATATATACAATACAATAAAACCAAAACAGAACCCACCACCAGAATACTATACAAACAAATACACCAATTGAAACTATTATACAATTATATTACAATCCCCATCCAAGATACATCCAATCCCCCGCGGTGCCCAGCGGTCCCGGAAATCCTCCAGGGTGCCCGTGGGCAGCGCGTGGTCCCTCTCCATCACCACCCGGGCGCGGATGCAACCCCGGAAAAGGGGTAGGCAGCTGGCTCGGGCAGAGCCCTCTACCGCCTGGCGCCGTGAGTCGTGGATGGCCAGTTTGGCCAGGCCCAGGAGCAACCCAACCAGGACATCTTCGGCCCCCCACCCTCTCCCCTATGCACAGGGTGTCCAAAGATGAGGATGGTGGGTGAAAAATGCAGCCAAAAAGCAAGGAGCAGCCCCTTTAGATATTGGAACAGGGGCTGCAACCTCACACACTCCATGTACACGTGGTACACAGACTCTTCCTACCTGCAAAAGTGGCAGGCGGCTGGCGAGTCTGTGAACCGCGCGAGGAACAGGTTGCAGGGGACTCCTCGGTGCAATACCTTCCACCCCAGGTCCCCGATGGAGAGGGGCAGAATCCCAGCGTAGAGGGACCCCCACCGCGGAGCCCCCTCGTGACCGGAAGGCAACACCGACCGCCACTTAGTGTCCGGACGGGACCGACGAGCCTTTGGGCAGGTTCCCAGTCTCGCCGAGCGACACGCCGTCAGGCAGGTTCCTAGTCCTGCTGACAGATGAGCCTTCGGACAAGTTACAGGTCACACTGACAGATGAGCCTTTGGGAAGGTTACTGGTCACACTGACAGATGAACCTTTGGGCGGGTCCCAGTCTCGCCGAGAGCCAAGCCTTCAGGCAGTTCCTAGTGCAGCCAACAAACGAGCCTTCAGGCAGATTACAGGTCCTGCCGACAAACGAGCCTTCAGGCAGGTTCCTAGTGCAGCCAACAAACGAGCCTTCAGGCAGGTTCCTAGTGCAGCCAACAAACGAGCCTTCAGGCAGATTACAGATCCTGCTGACAAACGGGCCTTCAGGCAGGTTCCTAGTGCGGCCGGCAAACGGGCCTTCAGGCAGTTCCTAGTGCGGCCGACAAACGGGCCTTCAGGCAGGTTCCTAGTGCGGCCGACAAACGGGCCTTCAGGCAGTTCCTAGTGCGGCCGACAAACGGGCCTTCAGGCAGTTCCTAGTGCGGCCGACAAACGGGCCTTCAGGCAGATTACAGGTCCTGCCGACAAACGGGCCTTTAGGCAAGTCCTAAGGATTCTCTGATCTACGAGCTGCTCTGAGGGACACAATTGGAGATGGACATCACTTGCTGATGGAAGATCATCAACTCTATGATAGACGCTCTTTGGTCTGCCTGCTGGCCTCCCGGCACAGCAGGATATCCATGAGGGAATGTTGCTGAGTGGCCCGCTCCAGGCTGCAGCTGCACATGCTAAGGGGCTCACCGGTTTGGTGCAGCCAATGGCAAGCTCTGCTGGGAGGACCACAGTCCAGGGTCTTCTTACTGCTGATCATTGAGGGGCAGAGTCAGGTGGGGACACCCCCCAAACAAGGGAATAGTTACCACCCCAGGGGACTGCATCCGTGGCAAGGGTGTTCTGTGTAGGAAGGAACTGCAGATGCTGGTTTAAACCAAAGATAGACACAAAATGCTGGAGTAACTCAGCAGGTCAGGCAGCATCTCCGGAGAGAAGGAATGGGTGACGTTTCAGGTCGAGACCCTTCTTTTTTGTTTAACAATAGGTGTGAATACTACTAAGTAAGAAATGTTTCGATGCTGAGAATGTCTGAAGATTTTTTGAAATATCTGTTTTGCATTCAATTTTTAAATTCTGAATAAAATGTTATTGTTAGGAAAAAAAGATCTGATGTTCAAATTTGGGCCATGTAAGAGGCAAAATGGTTTTGTTTAAAGATAGTTGTGGATATTATACATTGAGAGTTTTTGCACAGTTTATGTTTTGTAGAGTAAGAAAATAACTGCAGATGCTGGTACAAATCGAAGGTATTTATTCACAAAATGCTGGAGTAACTCAGCAGGTCAGGCAGCATCTCAGTAGGGAAGGTATGGGTGACGTTTCGGGTCGAGACAGGGTCACCCGTTCCTTCTCTCCTGAGATGCTGCCTGACCTGCTGAGTTACTCCAGCATTTTGTGAATAAATACCTTATGTTTTGTATACATCATTTTATTATAAATAAAATGCACTTTTGAATAACAAAATAGCAGCTGCCTACTCCATTCTCCAGTGCACTGGGGCTCAGTCCGAAGAAGGGTCTCGACCCGAAGCGTCACCCATTCCTTCTCTCCAGAGATGCTGCCTGTCCCACTGAGTTACACCAGCATTTTGTGTCTATGTCAAAAATACTCCCTCTGGTGGCCTGCAAGCATACTGAAGCAGTTGAAAATATAAAGCCAGTCATCAACAAGGCTCAAAAAATTAGTTTTCTTCACGTTTCCCGTATCCTTTGTTTTCCCATTCTTAGAAGCATTGGCATGCGAGGCAACATCATATCAGCCACTATAATTTAGCCTGCATGTGGTTTTACTTCAGGTGGACATGAACTAAAATTAAATATCAGTGGATTTGCCTCGCAAGTTGCAAGCATGTGGAATGTTAAATGTTTCCTTGGCTAATTGTAATTTCAAGCTAATACGCTGGAGGTCTGTGGAATTCATAATATTTAAAGCTAATCTCGAGCGCATTAAAAAGGATCTCTGATAAGTACATGGAATGAGCTTTGGTGTTATTGTGGAGGCCCGCACCTCCAGACTCAGGAACAGCTTCATCCCCAGGGCCATAGCTGCTATGAACCGGTCCTGCTGAGCCGGATGGTCACATCGCACAGTGAACCGGCACAGATCTACTTGCACTTTATTCTGTCTTAAAACTGTTACAATTTGTTTCATTGGGTTGTTGTTGTTTAAATTAATACTGACTAGCTAATTAATTTATTGCATCGTATGGGAGGCGCATTCCCAATCTCGTTGTACCCCTGTACAATGCCGATAAAGATATATTGTATTAGACAATAGACAATAGACAATAGGTGCAGGAGTAGGCCATTCAGCACTTCGAGCCAGCACCGCCATTCAATGCGATCATGGCTGATCACTCTCAATCAGTACCCCGTTCCTGCCTTCTCCCCATACCCCCTCACTCCGCTATCCTTAAGAGCTCTATCCAGCTCTCTCTTGAAAGCATCCAACGAACTGGCCTCCACTGCCTTCTGAGGCAGAGAATTCCACACCTTCACCACTCTCTGACTGAAAAAGTTCTTCCTCATCTCCGTTCTAAATGGCCTACCCCTTATTCTTAAACTGTGGCCCCTTGTTCTGGACTCCCCCAACATTGGGAACACATTTCCTGCCTCTAATGTGTCCAATCCCCTAATTATCTTATATGTTTCAATAAGATCCCCCCTCATCCTTCTAAATTCCAGTGTATACAAGCCCAATCGCTCCAGCCTTTCAACATACGACAGTCCCGCCATTCCGGGAATTAACCTAGTGAACCTACGCTGCACGCCCTCCATAGCAAGAATATCCTTCCTCAAATTTGGAGACCAAAACTGCACACAGTACTCCAGGTGCGGTCTCACCAGGGACCGGTACAACTGTAGAAGGACCTCTTTGCTCCTATACTCAACTCCTCTTGGTATGAAGGCCAACATTCCATTGGCTTTCTTCACTACCTGCTGTACCTGCATGCTTCCTTTCATTGACTGATGCACTAGGACACCCAGATCTCGTTGAACTCCCCCTCCTCCTAACTTGACACCATTCAGATAATAATCTGCCTTTCTATTCTTACTTCCAAAGTGAATAACCTCACACTTATCTACATTAAACTGCATCTGCCATGTATCCGCCCACTCACACAACCTGTCCAAGTCACCCTGCAGCCTTATTGCATCTTCCTCACAATTCACACTTCCCCCCCAGCTTAGTATCATCTGCAAATTTGCTAATGGTACTTTTAATCCCTTCGTCTAAGTCATTAATGTATATCGTAAATAGCTGGGGTCCCAGCACCGAACCTTGCGGTACCCCACTGGTCACTGCCTCCCATTCCGAAAGGGACCCATTTATCCCCACTCTTTGCTTTCTGTCTGTCAACCAATTTTGTATTGTATTGTAAGAAAGGGAGTGGGGCTGGTGAGGGAGGGGTGGGAGAAGATTTACATTGCTGTCCACAACTGGAGATTAGTTTAGTTTAGTTTAGTTTAGTTTAGTTTAGAGATACAGCACAGAAACAAGCCCTTCAGCCCACCGAGTCAGCGCCGACCAGCGATCCCCACACATTAATACTACCCTACACACACTGGGGACAATTTACACACACAGCAAGCCAATTAGCCTACAAAGCTGTATGTCTTTGGAGTGTGGGAGCAAACCGAAGATCTCGGAGAAAACCCACGCGGTCACGGGGAGAACGTACAAACTCCATACAGACAACACCCGTAGTCGGGATCAAACCGGGTCTCCGGCGCTGTAAGGCAGCAACTCTACCGCTGCGCCACCGTGCTGCCCACAGCAGCAATAGCATCGTAAAGTAGTTGTCAGTAATCTCACTCTTACTTCCCAATTATATGGTTGTAAGATCAATCCCATTCACAAAAACATGGGCTGTGACTGTACTCCGCTGCTGAAGGGGTGCTGTGTGTTGGAAGTGGTGTGTTTTTGAAGAGATATTGAACAAGAACTCCCTCTGCCCATTCTGATGAATGGCGGTGATTTAGTTTAGTTTCATTTAGAGATACAGCATGGAAACAGGCCCTTCGTCCCACCGAGTCCATGCCGACCATTGATCAATCAACCATTGGTAACCCATTCACTTTAGTTCTATGTTATCCCATTCCCTAGAGGCAATTTACAGAGGCCAATTAACCCACAAACCTGCACGTCTTGGGTTTGTGGGAAGAAACCAAAGCCCTCGGAGAAAACCAATGCGGTCTCAGGGAGAACGTACAAACTCCTCATGGACAGCACCCAAAATCAGGATCGAACCAGCAGCTCTACTAGCTGCACCACTGTGATTCCACAGTGTCACGATTAATATTAACCCTCAAACAACAGCACTTAAAAATAATCATAACATAAAATAATCACCCATTTGGGTATTATCATATTGCAGTTGTGCAGAATTTCTGTTTGCAAATTGGCAGCTCTGGTTCCAACATAACAACAGTAATGACGCTTCAAAAGTACTTCATTAACAGCAAAGTGCTACGCACCATCCTGTTGTTTGCTGTATAAGATATAAATCGTTATTCCAATAAACAATCTCGCTCACTTGAAACATCATGATAAAAGTCAAAATGCTAAAGTACCCAAATCATTGAATTCTTTAACTTGTTTGGTTGAGAACAAAAACATCCTCCCATGGAAATTAGTCTTTTCGCTTATTCTGTACTTCATGTTTACTTCGTATGGCATGGTGGTACAGCAGTAGAGTAGCTGCCCTACAGCGCCGGAGACCCGGGGTCGATCCAGACTACAGGTACTTGTCTGTATGGAGTTTGTACGTTCTCCCCATGACCTGCGTGGGTTTTCTCCGGTAGCTCCGGTTTCCTCCCACATTCCAAAGACGTCCAGGTTTGTAGGCTAATTGGCTTGGTATAATTGCAAATTGTCCCTGGTTTGTGCAGGATAGTGTTAATGTGCGAGTATTGTGTACAGTTTTGGGCTCCTAATCTGAGGAAAGACATTCTAGCCTTAGAGGGAGTACAGAGAAGGTTCACCAGATTGATCCCTGGGATGGCAGGACTTTCATATGAAGAAAGACTGGATAGACTAGGCTTATACTCGCTGGAATTTAGAAGACAGAGGGGGGATCTTATTGAAACATATAAAATTCTTAAGGGGTTGGAGAGGCTAGATGCGTGAAGATTGTTCCCGATGTTGGGGAAGTCCAGAACCAGGGGTCACAGCTTAAGGATAAGGGGGAAGTCTTTTAGGACCGAGATGAGAAAACATTTCTTCACACAGAGAGTGGTGAGTCTGTGGAATTCTCTGCCACAGAAGGTAGTTGAGGCCAGTTCATTGGCTATATTTAAGAGGGAGTTAGATGTGGCCCTTGTGGCTAGAGGGATCAGGGGGTATGGAGAGAAGGCAGGTACAGGTTACTGAGCTGGATGATCAGCCATGATCATATTGAATGGCGGTGCGTACAGGCTCGAAGGGCCGAATGGCCTACTCCTGCACCTATTTTGTATGTTTCTATGTTTCTATGATCGCTGGTCGGCGCGGACTCGGCGGGCCGAAGGGCCCGTTTCCATGCTGCGTCTCTAAACTAAGCTAAACTATCTAATTCACTAACACATCTCACAGAAATATTTTCTGCACAGTTTTAATTGGATTCTGATCTTTGATCATTTTTTTCGTGCGCGCTGAGGGGTAAATCCTGCCGAGGCTTCGTTTTTTCGAAACCTCGTAGCCCACTCCTATTTACAAACAAGTAACCAGTTTACGAGGGGGTAAAAGCTATGGCTGAAATAAACACTACTTGTGTGGGAAGTGGAGCTACAGGAATGTGACTGTATTCAAATTGTCCTAGCGGGGGGTTCCACAGCAGCACTAACAAGACAGTGAAGTGGGCATGTGAAGCAGCTTTGTTTAGAAATTGTTGAGAAGTCTTGTTAGGCCAAGCATTATGAAAAGGAGGCATTGGCATATGTCCATTATAGCATGATTGGGCGCAACAACTTTACTAATGTTGGATATCCTTTTGTAAGGAAATCCAAATAGGCATGGAGCTTGTAGGCATGCAGTTTCAAAGCCCAATTCCATCTCTTCATTCTGCACACAGACCACAGACTTTGCAATGATTTTGAATACATGGGGTATCAAATCATTAAACTGCATCTTCTGCTTTATAGACAATAGACGATAGACAATAGGTACAGGAGTAGGCCATTCGGCCCTTCTCAATCAGTACCCCATTCGATCATTCTCAATCAGTACCCGGCCCCTGCCTTCTCCCCATATCCCCTGACTCCGCTATCCTTAAGAGCTCTATCTAGCTCTTTCTTGAATGCATTAAGAGAATTGGCCTCCACTGCCTTCTGAGGCAGAGAATTCCACAGTTTCTCAACTCTCTGACTGAAAAAGTCTTTCCTCATCTCCGTTCTAAATGGCCTACCCCTTATTCTTAAACTGTGGCCCCTTGTTCTGGCTTTAAGTAGTCATAAGTGATAGGAGCAGAATTAGGCCATTTGGCCCATCAAGCCTACTCCGCCATTCCATCATGGCTGATCTATCTCTCTCTCCCAACCCCAATTCTCCTGCCTTCTCCCCGTAACCCCTGACACCCGTACTAATCAAGAATCTCTCTATTTCTGCCTTAAAAGTATCCACTGGCTTGGCCTCCACAGCCATCTGTCATTCAAAAAAATAATATTGTGATTATTCCCTGTGTGCAAATATTCTGAGAGAACTGAAGTAACTTGTTTTGCCCCTGAAAAGATTATCAAGCTGCACAGGATGCAGAAGCCGAGTGCACATGGGTTAGATAATGGTCGAGGGTAGACGGATTCAATAGTAAGGGAGATTGGATTGGTTCTGTTTTGTTTGTAGATGCTGATATATCTGATAACTTTCTACATTGCAGGAAAGACGTACAGGTATGTAGGTTAATTGGCTGGGTAAATGTAAAAATTGTCCCTAGTGGGTGTAGGATAGTGTTAATGTACGGGGATCACTGGGCGGCACGGACTTGGAGGGCCGAAAAGGCCTGTTTCCGGCTGTATATATATGATATGATATGATATGATAAATGATGCCAGTGAGGCCAGTGGTGTGCAGACTGTCAAATATATTATTTTTTAGTTTAGTTTAGTTTAGTTTAGTTTAGAGATATAGTCAAGTCAAGTCAATTTTATTTGTATAGCACATTTAAAAACAACCCACGTTGACCAAAGTGCTGTACATCAGTTCAGGTACGAAGAAACGAACATACAATGGCACGCAAACATAACAGCACATACATAAACAGTTCACAGCGCCCCCTCGGAGAGCCTCAAACGCTAGGGAGTAGAAATAGGTTTTGAGCCTGGACTTAAAGGAGTCGATGGAGGGGGCAGTTCTGATGGGGAGAGGGATGCTGTTCCACAGTCTAGGAGCTCCAACCGCAAAAGCGCGGTCACCCCTGAGCTTAAGCCTAGACCGCTGGATAGTGAGTAGCCCCAAGTCGGCCGATCTGAGGGACCTGGAGATAGAGTGGTGGGTTAGAAGATTTTTGATATGGGGAGGGGGGGGGGCTTCGGCCCTTCGGCCCACTGAGTCCGCAGCGACCAGCGATCCCCGCACGTTAACACTGCCCTAGGATCTGACAGGGTCCAAAGAAGACTGTGGAAGCCAAATATCTAAGAAAGAAATAGATAGATTTTGAGATGCAAGAGTCATCTGTGGGAATGGGGAGAGACATGGATTCATACAACATAGAAACAGCCCCTCAACCTAACTCATCCATGCTGACCAAGAATCCCATCTAACCTTGTCCCATTTGCTCGGAAAAAAAGACGTATGGTATTGAATGGTGGAGCGGGATCGTAAGGGCTGAATGGTCCAGTGCTATATTTTCCAATCTTCATGCACCTGCATGGATGCAGTTCCAACAAATCTCTAGATGCTCAACACATTTTTCGCCCAGAGAGCTGTGAATCTGTGGAATTCTCTGCCACAGAAGGCAGTGGAGGCCAATTCACTGGACGTTATCAAGAGTGAGTTAGATTCAGCTCTTAGGGCTAACGGAATCAAGGGATATGGGGGAACAAACCGGCACGGTGGCGCAGCGGTAGAGTTGCTGCCTTACAGCGAATGCAGCGCCGGAGACTCAGGTTCGATCCTGACTATGGACGCCATCTGTACGGAGTTTGTACGTTCTCCCCGTGACCTGCGTGGGTTTTCTCCGAGATCTCCGGTTTCCTCCCACACTCCAAAGACGTACGGGTATGTAGGTTAATTGACTGGGTAAAATGTAAAAATTGTCCCTAGTGTGTGTAGGATAGTGTTAATGTGCGGGGATCGCTGGGCGGCGCGGACCCGGTGGGCCGAAGGGCCTGTTTCCACGCTGTATCTCTAAATCTAAATCTAAATCTAAAAAAAATAAATCTAAAGCGGGAACGGGGTACTGATTTTGGATGATCAGCCATGATCACATTGAATGGTGGTGCTGGCTCGAAGGGCCGAAGGGCCTTCTCCTGCACCTATTTTCTATGTTTTCTATGTTTTCTAAAGCAGCTACTAGAATGTCACTCCAACCACCTTAGCCCCCCACAAGCACATGGTAATTAAAGCACAGGCCATCTCTAAACATTTCTCAGCCAGCCCACTTTGACAGCACCCCCCTCGGAACTCTACCACTGGAAGGACAATGGTTGTTGCACAAGGGAACACGACCATCTGCAGGTTCCCCTTCAAATTGGGCATCGTCAAGACTCACAAACACGCCACTGATTCCTCACTGTGACTAGATGTGAATAGAACGGCGAATGCAACTTCATCAGAAGAATTGAAGACATGTCTTACCGCCATCTTTACAAGCTCCACTGGCTCCCCATCCCCCAGAGAATTCAGTACAAAATCCTCCTCATGACCTACAAAGCCCTCCATAACCTGGCCCCATCCTACCTGACTGACCTCCTCCACAGACACACTCCAACCCGTACCCTCCGCTCTGCTGCTGCTAACCTCCTGTCCCCCCCCCCCATCCGGACCAAACTCAGATCCTGGGGGGACAGGGCTTTCTCCATCGCTGCTCCCACCCTCTGGAACTCACTACCCCAAACCGTCAGAGACTCCTCCTCACTCACCACATTCAAAACATCACTGAAGTCTCACCTGTTCAGCACTGCCTTCAACCACTGACCGTCACCTCACCTTCTGTCTCCTTTTCTGTTCGTTTACTTATTTATCTATTTATTTTATTTTCTATGTTTTAGTAAACCCTGTAAAGCGTCTTTGAGTGTTTAGAAAAGCGCTTTATAAATGTAATGCATTATTATTATTTTTATTATTATTATTATCTTCACATCTTTAGGGCATAGAACATGGAAAAGTACAACACAGGAAGAGGCCCTTCGGCTTATGATGTCTGTTCCGAACATAACGTCGAGATTAACTAATCACCTGTGGTTGCATGTGATGCATATCCCTCCTTGTCTGCAGCATGCATGCTCAAAATAAGTGAATAAATACAAATACTTATCAATCAATCAATTATAAAATATTGACTGCGCACAAAAAGTGAATTGAATTGAATACAGGTGCTCCTCAACGTACGATGGGGTTAAGTTCCAAGAAACCCATCGTAAACCCAAAATATCGTACGTCGAAATGCATTTAATACACCTGATCAAGTGGCCGGAAGCGAGCTACGTTTGCCCAGCATTTGCACGATCGTAAAGTCAAAATATCGTAAGTCGGGGAGCATCTGTACTTTCTTGTTACATGTGACCAGTCACAGTGAAATTCTTTCCTTGCACACCCAAGGTATTGGCTGCTGGTTTCAGTATACCACTTCTATCAAAATGACTTCATTGGCCGCCAGGTGCTTTGGGACAATCACGATTATATGGTGTCAGGCTAGGACTTCGTTTAATCCATGGGTCCAAAGCTTTGTTACGTTTCAGAGCCTATCAAGTATTTTACAGTCTCACCATTAATTGCTGTCAAAGGCGTTTATGTATAACAGCAATGATATTCAAAGGACAAACTATAATGGGAAATCAAGTAATTAAAAACAGTTTTTCATGCTTGACTGAAATGCATTATTGAACAGAATCTGATTATTCAGTCATGCTGCTGTGTTGCTACAGTGCAATCAGAAGCATATAATCACACCGAACAGCAATCTTGGATTCTTCATCATCTTCGAAGAATGAATACACATGAAGTCACTGTGCCATCAGGAATTAAGGGAGTCCAATCCATCAACCATTTTCTCTCCTGGCCTCTGAAGCCCCGAGGAATCCTTTGATACCTTTCTTCTTTCTATTTAAAGCAGCCGAACTTCGAGTAGGCTATCGGGAATTAAAACCATCACAGTCCTCATTATATAATGAGGTCTGGGGAAAGGCGACACGGTGGTGCAGTGGTAGAGTTACTGCCTCACAGCGCCGGAGACCCGGGTTCGATCCTGGTGAGACCGCACCTGGAGTATTGTGTACAGTTTTGGTCTCCTAATCTGAGGAAAGACATTCTAGCCTTAGAGGGAGTACAGAGAAGGTTCACCAGGTTGATCCCTGGGATGGCAGGACTTTCATATGAAGAAAGATTGGATAGACTGGGCTTATACTCGCTGGAATTTAGAAGACTGAGGGGGATCTTATTGAAACATATTAAATTCTTAAGGGGTTGGAGAGGCTAGATGCGGGAAGATTGTTCCCGATGTTGGGGAAGTCCAGAACCAGGGGTCACAGCTTAAGGATAAGGGGGAAGTCTTTTAGGACCGAGATGAGAAAACATTTCTTCACACAGAGAGTGGTGAGTCTGTGGAATTCTCTGCCGCAGAAGGTAGTTGAGGCCAGTTCATTGGCTATATTTAAGAGGGAGTTAGATGTGGCCCTTGTGGCTAAAGGGATCAGGGGGTATGGAGAGAAGGCAGGTACGGGATACTGAGCTGGATGATCAGCCATGATCATATTGAATGGCGGTGCAGGTTCGAAGGGCCGAATGGCCTGTTCCTGCACCTATTTTCTATGTTTCTATGATCCTGACTACCGGTGCCGTCTGTACGGAGTTTGCACATTCCTCCCGTGACCTGCGTGGGTTTTCTCCGAGATCTTCGGTTTCCTCCCACACTCCGAAGACGTGCAGGTTTGCAGGTTAATTGGCTTGGCTTAAATGTAAAATTGTATGTAGGATAGTGTTAGTGTGCGGGAATCGCTGGACTTGGTGGGCCAAAGGGCCTGTGTCCGTGCTGTAACTCTGAACTGAACTGAAAGGGTTCCAAATGGCACCCACAAAACTTGAAACTGGAAGGGTACAGGATGGTGCTGGTAACATGGCAACATTTTGTGTGCCACCTCAGCGAAGTCTACTAACTTTGCACTCCAATCCTTGCACTTTTATTGTACGATTGTGTTTGTGTATAGTATGATGTTACTGAATTGTAAAAAATGTCACTGTATCGAGTTATATGTGACAAAAAAGTACCATTTATCATCAAAAAGGAACCATTCTTTCTGTCTGCAGAGAACACTTGGACAATATCCATGTACTAGAAACATAGAAAATAGATGCAGGAGGAGGACATTTGGCCCTTCGAGCCAGCACCGCCATTCATTGTGATCATGGCTGATCATCCACAATCAGTAACCCGTGCCTGCCTTCTCCCCATTTCCCTTGATTCCGCTAGCCCCGAGAGCTCCATCTAACTCTCTCTTAAATTCGTCCAGTGAATCGGCCTCCACTGCCTTCCGTGGCAGAGAATTCCACAAATTCACAACTGTCTGGGTGAAAAACGTTTTTTCTCACCTCAGTTTTAAATGGCCTCCCCTTTATTCTTAGACTGTGGCTCCTGGTTCTGGACTCCCCCAACATTGGGAACATTTTTCCTGCACTAACCAACCTGTTCAAGTTCCTTCTTCTGCCTTTGGAATTCTGGTAGTGGTGGGATGAGGTCAGTGGAGATACAGTGCTCCATGACAACAGTGAACATAGACTGCCCAGCCTCCTTGGAGCCTCCAACTCTGTTTGCAATTGACAGGAATTTACCTGCCGCTGTAGTTTAGGTTCGCAGTGCTACATACAGTTCACACCACACTGCTGTAGTCTTGACCCTGTTGTTTTGAGTAACAAACAGCGTTTCGATATTGTGTGAAGCCAAATTCCGACGAGTCCGAAATTGGACATTTTAGAATGGCAGCTCTTGTCTATGTTTGACAAGGTATAAATTCCTCCCTGCCTTTTCATAAACATTAAGCATCTGCAGGGAGAGGGAGTGGAGTTTTGTTTGTTAATATTCAGGAGCCGCTCTCTCTCCATCTGATGGTGCAGATTAAGCCTCTCACACCACAACCAGGGCCTTGCTGGCTTCCATGCAGTTATCACTGGCAGTGGAGTGGCAGATGAGGTAGAAGCTCACTTGCACCTAGGGTTGTCAACTTTCTCACTCCCAAATAAGGGACAAAAGGTGACATCATCGCCCCATGCCTCATGTGACCTCACCCAGCCAGCAACCATGTGCTCCCGCTCCACCAATGGCGGCCGTCTGGGCCGGGAGGCGGGTTGCTATGCAACCTCCATTAAGAGGAGCCCAGGCCTCCGGGCCCACACTGTCCGGGCCAACAGCGGCCCCCGGGTCTACAGTGTCCAGGCCTACACTGTCAGGGCCTACAGTCCGGGCCTACAGTGTCCGGCCCTACATCGCCCCCGGGCCTACAGTGTCCGGGTCTACACTGTCCGGGCCTACAGTGTCAGGGCCTACACTGTCCGGGCCTACACTGTCCGGGCCTATATCACCCCCGGGCCTACATTGTCCGGGCCTATATCACCCCCAGGCCTACAGTATCAGGGCCTACAGTGTCCGGGCCTACATCGCCCCCGGGCCTACAGTGTCCGGGTCTACACTGTCTGGGCCTACATCACCCCTGGACCTTATACGGGACAAGGGCGGTCACGTACGGGACAAACTAATTTAGCCCAATATACGGGATGTCCCGGCTAATATGGGACAGTTGGCAACCCTACTTGCACCTCCTCCAGCCTCACCTACTGTATCCGCTGTTCCAAGTGCATACTCGAATATATCGGCGAGATCAAGCGCAGGCTAATCTATCGTTTCTCTGAGAACCTCCGCTCAGTCCGCCTAGGCCTATGTGATCTCCCGGTTGCGAAATGCTTTAACTCCCCCTCCCATTCTCACACTGACCTTTCTGGTCCTGGGCCTCCTCCATTGTTAGAGTGAGGCCAAATGCAAATTGGAGGAACAGCAACTTATATTTTGCTTGGGCAGCTTTCAACCCAGCGGCATGAATATTGAGTAGGAAAGAACTGCAGATGATGGTTTGAAAATCGAAGGGTAAACACAAAATGCTGGAGTAACTCAGCGGGACAGGCAGCATCTCTGGAGAGAAGGAATGGATGACGTTTCTGGTCGAGGTCCTTCTTCAGACTGTTCTTACTTCTCACCTGAGATGCTGCCTGTCCCATTGAGTCACTCCAGCATTTTGTGTCTACCTTCGGTATGAATATTGATTTCTCTAACTTCAAGTAACCCTTGCTTTCTCTCTCTCTCCGTCCCTCCCCCACCCTAGTTGCCCAACTAGTCTTACTGTCCTCCTGATTAAATATTACCGATTGGTTGCCACGTTGTCACCTTCCCCTCAGCCAACAGAGAACCATTCTACATTTCCTTATCAGCATCTGCACAGAGCACTGTGCACTGATGCTTTGATCTGTCATTTTCACAAACATTACTCGTCCACATCTCGAGACTCCCTTTCCCATGACTCTCAGTCTGAAGAAGGGCCTCGACCCGAACCGTCACCCATTCCTTCCCCCCAGCGATGCTGCCTGTCCCGCTGAGTTACCCTAGCATCTTGCGTCCCTCTGCAGTGGAGTGAACCCAGGCCTGGCAAAGGATAAATGAAAGCCAACGCTGGCTTACGGATGCGAGAACGATGATTGATTTCATCAACTGGAAACATAGCTGCTAAATTAGGATTTAATTTTAAATAATCCATGTGACATCGTGTTTTGGTCATCAAACCATATGCATCACATTGCAGTAATATAAATAACGCAATCGTTATTTGAATATTGAATGCTCGAGAGAAATGAGATGACAGAAATATTAAAAACCAAGGCACGTTCTCCTTTCAGCATTTTAGCCACAGGCAGCTTGTGGGGTCATTATCGGGATCATCATTCTATTCCTCCAACCATGTATGAAATACAGCAAATCCTAACAGACAGCTGTCATTTTGAGGGCAAGCAGGCAACATCACCCAGGCGAGATGTGTTAAGGTAGCACCAGTTCTCATCAGATGGGCGGCACGGTAGCGCAGCGGTAGAGTTGCTGCTTTACAGCGAATGCAGCGCCGGAGACTCAGGTTCGATCCTGACTACGGGTGCTGCACTGTAAGGAGTTTGTACGTTCTCCCCGTGACCTGCGTGGGTTTTCTCCGAGATCTTCGGTTTCCTCCCACACTCCAAAGATGTACAGGTATGTAGGTTAATTGGCTGGGTAAATGTAAAAATTGTCCCTAGTGGGTGTAGGATAGTGTTAATGTACGGGGATCACTGGGCGGCACGGACTTGGAGGGCCGAAAAAGCCTGTTTCCGGCTGTAGATATATGATATGATATGATATGTACGGAGTTTGTACGTTCTTCCCATCACCGCGTGAGTTTTCTCCGACACTCCAAAGACGTACAGGTGTGCAGGTTAATTGGCTTGGTGTAAGTGTAAAATGTCCCTGGTGTGTGTGTAAGATGGTGTTAATGGTCGGTGCGGACTTGTTGGGCCGAAGGGCCTGTTTCAGCGCTGTGTCTCTAAACTAAGCTAAATGACAATTACATCTTCTGACCCAAGTTTTGCACAATTTTTTTCTGAGAAATATTTTATTGCATTATCGATAAATGGTGAGCATGGAGCTTCAAAATCAAAAACAAAAGTAACCCCAGATGCAGGAAATCTAAAATAAGAACAGAAACTCCTGGAAATACGCCGCAGGTCAGGCTGCAGCTGTGGGAAGAGAAAGGGGGTCAATGTTTCAGATCAGAGATCCATTGTCAAAACCGAGAGGGACGTAAATGAAGCTTGTAAAGTTGCATGAAGGGAGTAGGAGAGTGGACGTCCCTATCTGGCCTAACCGGGGTGACCATGGGGATACCAAAAATCGAGACTAGAAACATAGAAACATAGAAAATAGGTGCAGGAGGAGGCCATTTGGCCCTTTGAGCCAGCACCGCCATTCATGGTGATCATGGCTAATCATCCACAATCAGTAACCCGTGCCTGCCTTCTCCCCATATCCCTTGATTCCGCTAGCCCCTAGAGCTCTATCTCACTCTCTTTTAAATTCATGCAGTGAATTGTCCTCCACTGCCCTCTGTGGCAGGGATTTCCTGAAATTCATAACTGTCTGGGTGAAAACGTTTCTTCTCACCTCAGTTTTAAATGGCCTCCCCTTTATTCTTAGACTGTGGCCCCTGGTTCTGGACTCCCCCAACATTGGGAACATTTTTCCTGCATCTAACTTGTCCTTTTATAATTTTATACGTCTCTATAAGATCCCCTCTCATCCTTCCAAACTCCAGTGAATACACCCAGTCTTTCCAATGGGTGAATGGCTGGAAGTAAAGCGTGAGAAAATACATTAAAATGGGGGGGGGGGTTGCAACCTGCAGAACAGGGGGACATAACTGTGCAGGAAGGAACTGCAGATGCTGAGTTACACGCGAAGGTAGACACAAAATACTGGAGCAACTCAACGGGACAGGCAGCATCTCTGGATAGAAGGAAAGGGTGATGGTTCGGGTCCGAAGAAAGGTCTTCAGGAGGACATGCCTAGCAGGTGAGGAGGCAGAGATGGGCTTGTATACACTGGAATTTAGAAGGATGAGGGGGGATCTTATTGAAACATATAAAATAATTAGGGGATTGGACACATTAGAGGCAGGAAACATGTTCCCAATGTTGGGGGAGTCCAGAACAAGGGGCCACAGTTTAAGAATAAGGGGTAGGCCATTTAGAACGGAGATGAGGAAGAACTTTTTCATTCAGAGAGTGGTGAAGGTGTGGAATTCTCTGCCTCAGAAGGCAGTGGAGGCCAGTTCGTTGGATGCTTTCAAGAGAGAGCTGGATAGAGCTCTTAAGGATAGCGGAGTGAGGGGGTATGGGGAGAAGGCAGGAACGGTGTACTGATTGAGAATGATCAGCCATGATCGCATTGAATGGCGGTGCTGGCTCGAAGGGCTGAATGGCCTACTCCTGCACCTATTGTCTATTGTCTATTGTCTATTGTCTATTGTCTATTAATGCAAAACCAGTCAATACATTTATTATCACTAAATGGTGTGGCACGGTGGCGCAGTGGTAGAGTTGCTGCCTTACAGCGTTTGAGGCGCTGGGTTCGATCCTGACCACGGGCACCGTCCGTAAGGAGTTTGTACGTTCTTCCCGTGACCGCGCGGGTTTTCTCCGGGATCTTCGGGGTCCTCCCGCACTCCAAAGACGTACAGCTTTGTAGGTTAATAGGCTTGGTGTAAGTGTAAAATGACCCTTGTGTGTGTAGGGTCGTGTTAATGTGCGGGGATCGCCGGTCGGTGCGGATTCGGTGGGCTGAAGTGCTGGTTTCCGTGCTGCATCTCGAAAACTAAAAAATGAGAGGGGATCTTATAGAGATATATAAAATCATAAAAGGACTGGACAAGCTAGATGCAGCGAAAATGTTCCCAATGTTGGGGGAGTCCAGAACCAGGGGCGACAGTCTAAGAATAAAGGGGAGGCCATTTAAGACTGAGGTGAAAAGAAACTTTTTCACCCAGAGAGTTGTGATGTTGTGGAATTCTCTGCCACAGAAGGCAGTGGAGGCCAATTCACTGGACGAATTTAAAAGAGAGTTAGATAGAGCTCTAGGGGCTAGTGGAATCAAGGGATATGGGGAGAAGGCAGGCACGGGTTACTGATTGTGGATGATCAGCCATGATCACAATGAATGGCTGAATAGGTGCAGGAGAAATGGCCTCCTCCTGCACCTATTTTCTATGTTTCTACGTTACAAAGTTACCAGTTCCCCCCCCCCCCCCCCCACCCGTGCCAGTTCCCCCTTTGTTCTTCTCCCCCTACCCCCCCCCCTCAAGGCAGTCCTCCGACGCCGGGTCCCCCTTGCTCTTCCCCCCCCTCAAGGCGGTCCTCTGACGCCGGGTCCCCCTTGCTCTTCCCCCCCCTCACAGCGGTCCCCTCACGCCGGGTCCCCCTTGCTCTTCCCCCCCCTCACTGCGGTCCCCTCACGCCAGGTCCCCCTTGCTCTTCCCCCCCCTCAAGGCGGTCCTCCGACGCCGGGTCCCCCTTGCTCTTCCCCCTCCCTCACGGCGGTCCCCCCATGCCGGGTCCCCCTTGCTCTTCCCCTCCCTCACAGCGGTCCCCCCCACGCCGGGTCCTCCTTTGTTCCTTCCCCCGGCCGCGGCGTCCTCACTCCACGTGCCCGTCCTTGTCCGCTGGTCGGCGCCATCATCGACCGTCGCGCCGACCTCTCCACTAACGCCTCCGGTCCTCTCCAGCCGCCTCCATGTTGTACATATCATTCGACTGTATTCAAATATTCTCATTTTTCTTTCATTCTTCATTGATCAACCTTTAATTCTCTCCACAAAACATTGCAATACATTTTAAACACAATTTCCTCTTGTCTTTCTGGGGCCCCTGGAAGCCTCTCCTGTTGGCGTGAGCTGGAGCTCTTAATTCAGGACATTGAAGTATACCGATTTTAACCACTTGAAATGAGTGGACCAAGCATTGGGAAGGAGATTAAAAAAGGAGGAATGTCTTTAGTCAGAGGGTGGTGAATCTCTGGAATTCATTGCCACAGAAGGCTGTGGAGGCCAAGTCAATGGATACTTTTGAGGCAGGAATAGATAGATAGATTCTTGGTAGTGTGGGTAACAAGGGTCATGGGGAGAAGGCAGGAGAATGGGGTTGAGAGGGAAAGATAGATCAGCCATAATTGAATGGCAGAGTAGACGTGATGAGCCGAATGGCCTAATTCTGCTTCTATCACTTACGATCTTATGACCTGATGATCTTATGAATACTGCATGCTTTACTGCCCTGGCATTTGCCACTTGCATAACCCTATTCAGGAAAACAAACCAATAAAATTATTGACTTCTCCTGGTCCAGTCAGTGAGTTTATTGATTCATGGGCTTGGATATCCCTAGCAAGGCCACCGGTTAATGGCTAGTGGAATAAAATGCCACAGACGGCTGTGGAGTCCGAATTGATGGATATTTTTCAGACAGCGATTGATAGATTCGTGATTAGTGAGGGTGTCAGGGGTTGTGGAGCGATGGCAGGAGAATGGGGTTGACGGGGAGAGATAGATCAGCCATGATTGAATAAGCTTGATGGGCCGAATGGCCTTATTCTGCTCCAAGAACTTATGAACGAACTTATGAATTATCCCAAACTGCCCATGAACAAAATGGTTTGTTAGGCTATTTCACTTTCATGGGTTTTGTTTAGGGTGGCACATTTACATCTGGGAGTAGGAAAATAACTGCAGATGCTGGTACAAATCGAAGGTATCACAAAATGCCGGAGGAACTCAGCAGGTCAGGCAGCATCTCTGGAGAGAAGGAATGGGTGACGTTTCGGGTCGAGACCCTTCTTCAGACTGATGTGGGGGGGGCAGGAAAGGCAGGATATAGGTGGAGACAGGAAGACTGTGGGAGAACTAGGAAGGGGGAGGAAAGAGAAGGACAGATGAGCTATCTACAGTTAGAGAAGTCAATGTTCTTACTGCTGGGCTGTAAGCTGCCAAAGCGAAATATGAGGTGCTGTTCCTCCAATTTGCGGTTGGGCCTCACCGTGACACTGGAGGAGGCCCATGATTGAAAGGTCAGACTGGGAGTGGGAGGGGTGAGGGAGGGTCAATCGTAAAACTAAATGGCCTGTCCCAGTTTAGTTGATTTTAAAGTGACTGCCGGCGACTGTCAAAGTTGTAGCAGATCGCCGAAATTTTCTTTTACCCGACGACAATGACCACGACAACGCCGAGTCAGGTCGAGATGACACCGTCTTCGGAAACATCGCGAAATTCCCACGCTGTCAATGCTTCTCCGGCGTCCTAATTTTCGCTGAAATCACTGACAAGTCGGTAAGTACTTGAGAGTTTTGAACTATAACATCTTGTATGGGTTACTTAAAAACCAAGCTTCACTGTAACAAGGAATAAACTGGATTTACTTCCAGTTTACTAATAGCTGTATTAAAAAATAATAATTTAAAAAGTGGTTAAGTGGATTTTTGTGAAAAGTGTGTGGGCATTCTTTGAAAATGTAAGGGAGATGCATATCTGGTTTCTGGGTTGCATATCTGGGTTGGGAGCCCACTTTAAATGTAATGGCTGATGGCCATAAACATCGCAAAATTCCCACGCTTACCTGACCGTCAAACTGTAGCCTCCAATCTACCTGTCAAATGTCCTGATGATAAATAAATTAGTTAAACACAAGCATTTTATGGTATTTCAAAATTACTTTACTTATTTTAATATCATGTGCTTCTAAATGCATCTAAGGGAACCTAGCAAACAGCATGCGACAGCGCCCGCAATAAGCTACGATACCTGGCGACAAGCCAGCTGTCGCCGAGAAATTTCACTCCGGATAATTTCTCAGCGAGATCCACTACGATTCTTGGAAGACTCCTCACGATCATGCCCGCGACACCCCGGCGAACTGTCGGCGACAGCCTAGTCACCGGCAGTCGCCTTAAAATCGCATAAAGTGGGGCAGGCCCTTAAAGGGGTGCATCAATTGGTTACTTTCAACGTCACCATTAGTGAGGCTGGAGATTTCGGAATTCCACATTGATCAGTTACTTAAGCTCACCGATCAATCGCCTACGCCCCTCGCTCAGTAGTTTTGACCTTTGCAAACTGTTGCCTCAACCTGGTATAACGATAACTGATTGAATAATGTTTGCAACATTGGTAATAATTATTTACTGATGCTTGTTTACATGTTTCACAGTGGACAGATAAAACGATGAGATCATTCCCTTTTCATCCTTTGCCATCTGTTGAGGCTGTAGCCACAGGTTGACAAGTCCCAAAACATGGTTCAAATGAATTGCCGAACAGGAGGGAGGTTTGGGGAATATGTTTTAACACTTTACCATTATTAAAAAAAATTTTTTTTTTTTGTTTCATTTTTTTACTTCAGAGGTACAGCGCAGAAACAGGCCCTTCGGCCCACCGAGTCCGCACCGACCAACGATCCCCACACTTTAATACTACCCTATACACACTAGAGACAAGTGTGTAGGGTAGTACACTTGTCTCTAGTGTGTGCACTACCCTACACACACTAGGGACAATTTACATTTATACCAAGCCAAATAACCGACGAACTTGTACACCTTTGGAGTGTGGGTGGAAACCAGGGCACCCGGAGAAAACCCACGCGGTCACGGGGAGAACGTACAAACTCAGGACAGACAGTACCCGTGGTTAGGATCGATCCCAGGTCTCTGGGGCTGTAAGCGCTGTAAGGCAGCAACTCAACCGCTGTGCCACGGTGCCGATCAAAGTACAAATAAATGATTAATGCACCAAAAAACATTTCAATCTCTCACCCTGTTGATTTAGGATGTCTAGCAGACAGTCAACAGACTGACCCACCCAATCACTGGTGTGAGTCTCCTCCATTGTCAGAGTGAGGCTAAAAGCAAATTGGAGGAACAGCATCTCATATTTCGCTTGGGCAGCTTACAGGCCAGTGGTATGAATATTGACTTCTCTCACTTCAGGTAGCCCCAGAATTCCCTCACTCTCTATCCCTCCCCCACCCAAGTCGCACCACCTTCTCATTTTCACCCAACAAACAACAAATTTCTCGGCGACAGCTGGCTTGTCGCCAGGTATCGTTGCTTATTGCGGGCAGCGCTGTCTGTCGGCTGCTGTCCCCAGGTTTGCTGTTTTCATTTATCATCGTTACTTTTTTGCATATCTTTTAGTCTTTATCTCTCCACATCACCGTCTCTATCTCTCGTTTCCCTTTATCCCTAACCGTCCTGAAGAAGGGTCTCGACCCGAAACGTCACCCATTCCTTCTCTCCAGAGATGCTGCCTGTCCCGCTGAGTTACTCCAGCATTTTTGTGTCTATCACTGGTTGCCTGCTCTATTCACTCTAATCTACGGGGGAGAGATAGATATGCAATTATCTACTAGATAGTGCACAATCCGCAGAACAAAACCCAATGTGTATTAACCTGTGGTGCTCAATGACTGTGCCACTACCATGGTCACAGGTAAGGTCATTTTTGCAACCTCAAAGGTTTCAAAGGTCTTTTATTGTCACATGTGACCTCTTCGGATCGTTCACCTTGTCGTGGTGAAGAGGTTTGCGTGCCCCTATGATTCCGAGAGCAATGCCGTGGGAAGCACTAGCTTCTGGTGGGGCCACCCATGGCGGTAAGGTCGAGGATGAGGGTCCAGACTAAGAACCATCCAACATACAAGACCTCAACGGCGGACCAGGGAGGCAAAGTTATCTTGAACTCAACGGCTGTGAAGGCGGATGAAAGCGGCAACAGATCCATCAGCTCCAATCGTCTTGGTTCCCTTGCCATTACAATTAGTTGATTGATTTGTGCAGGACCGTGTGCTTCTTGGAGTGCAACATCAAGTATACATTAAACACACACACGCACAGGTGTCTTCGTTCTGACATCGGAACGTAGACCATTATCCTCCACCTCGAGGGATCGTCACCACGACTATTGTCACATGTACCAATTAAGGTACAGTGATATGCAAATTACCATACAGCCATTCGAAAGGAAGAAAAAAGTAATAATAAATAAATAAATAATAGATAAATAAATAGATAGATAGATAGATAGATAGATAGATAGATAGATAGATAGATAGATAGATAGATAGATAGATAGATAGATAGATAGATAGATAGATAGATAGATAGATAGATAGATAGATAGATAGATAGATAGATAGATAGATAGATAGATAGATAGATAGATAGATAGATAGATATAAAAACAGACCGATAAATAAATAAACAAATATATAGACAGATAGATAAATAAATAAATAAAAGGATAAATAAATAAATAAATGGATAGATAAATAAATAGATAATGGACAAATAAATAAATAAATAAATAAATAAACAGATAAATAGATAAATAAATAGATGAATAAGTAAGTAGATAAATAAATAAATGGATAAATAAAGAAATAAATAAATAAATAAATGGATGAATAAATAGGTGAATAAATAAATAAATAGACAAATAGATAAATAAATAGATAAATAGATGGATAAATAAATAAATGAATGAATGGGCAGGTGAATAAATAAATAAATAGAACATGGATGAATAATGGGTAAATATATAAATTAATTAAAATTAAAATTGAAATTAATTTTCAATTTCAATTTAAAATTAATTAAAATTAAAATTGAAATTTATTCCCAGCATCTCAACATCACAGCGTTCTGCACAGAAACAGACATCAAACCGAAACCCAACTGATCAGGAGTATCATCAGCTCGCTGATATTCTTTCTGCAGGTGGAACTAACTGAGGACTGCTGACTAACATGACCAATGCTTCCTCCCACACAAACAAAATATGTTCCACACAAATGATTTACAGTTAAATGGTGATGTGTAATGTTCTGTTTCAAGGCATAATCACTTTAGTGAGTCCATCCAAAAAAAACCCACATGGTAGGCTGCTCTGGAAGGTTAGATCGCATGGGGTCCAAGGAGAGATAGCTGAATGGATAGCAAATTGGTTTCATGGAAAGAAGCAGAGGGTAATGGTGGAAGGTTGCTTCTCAGACTGGAGGCCTGTGACTAGTGGTGAGCCTCAGGGTTCGGTGCTGGGCCCGTTACTGCTGGTCATGTACATCAATGATTTGGATGAGAACAGAAAGGCAAGATTAGCAAGTTTGCTGATGAAACAAAAGTTAGTGGTTTTGCAGACTCCCTTATAACATCTATTGATTTCACAGTTAAATATATTAATTGACTGATTCTGCACAGCTTTCTTTCTAAAAACTTTCCATGAAGTTCTTCTCATCTCTGTCCTGAATGACGCATCAATTATTTTGACCCAATGACCATTGGTTCTAGAAACCCCAACTAGGGGAAAGATAGCACCTCGATAATCATATGAAGAATGTTACATTTTTCAAGGAGACCCTCTGCTAATCTTCTAAACTCAACGGCACCTCGACCCAGAATGCGCAATCTCCCCTCACTGGATAATCTTCCCATTCTACGAACCAAATCTTTATTACACATTTTCTTCCACAAGTAATTCCTTTTTGAGGATAGGCAGCCAGACCTATAGACAGTATTCCAGACATGATCTCACCATGGGCCAATGTAACTGGGGAAAGATGTCCTTACTCGTCTACTCAAATCCTCCTGCAATAGCAGTAAGGGGTAAAAAGGTAACTAGGTTAGTTCAGTTTAGTTTAGGGGAGGAAACTAAACTCGCATCTCCATCGAGGTAAGAGATTTTTTTTTAAGTCCCCCCCCCCTCCCCCCCACATAAAACAAGCTAAAACAAGCTAAAGAACACTAAAAACATACATTTAACACATAGTAAAAAAACAACAGAGAAGAAAGGGACAGGCAGACTGTTGGCGAGGCAGCCATTACAGGCGCCACCCGGTGGTCATTTAGGTCTGAGATGAGGAAAAACTTTTTCGCCCAGAGAGTTGTGAATCTGTGGAATTCTCTGCCACAGAAGGCAGTGGAGGCCAATTCATTGGATGTTTTCAAGAGAGAGTTAGATAGCGCTCGTATGGCTAACGGAATCAAGGGATATGAGGAGAAAGCAGGAAGGGGATACTGATTTTGGATGATCAGCCATGATCATATTGAATGGCGGTGCTGGTTTGAAGGGCTGAATGGCCTACTCCTGCACTTATTTTCTATGTTTCTATGTTTGTTCTGCCTTCTCAGCTGTTGTGGTGCTCCACCTGCTGGCCACCCAGCATTCCCAGCCTGTTTCACTGGCCAGGTCTTTTACATGGGCCGCATGTTGTCATGTTCCTTACGTATCCCTGGACCTGCCCACCATGCGTGACTCTGCCCGGTGCACAGCCCTCATTAGCTTAGGTACAGGCAAGCTTCTCCAGCACAACAAGGTAGTGAACTTCGGAAAACCTAGGAGACAAGAAACTGTAGATGCTGGAATCTTGAGCAGAACACAAAGTGCTGGAGGAACTATGTAGGATAGGCAGCTTCTGTGGAGGGAAAGGTTCACTTCAGTTTAGTTTAATTTATTGTCACAAGGTATAGTGAAAAGCTTTTGTGGCGCGCCAAACAGTCAGCGGAAAGACAATACATGATTATAATCGAGCCATTTACAGTGTATAGATACCGTTTCCTGAAGAATGAGGACATCGCCGATGATCTAGTGTGGAAAACTTCATCTTGTGTCTATCTTCGGTTTAAACTAGCATCAGCAGTCCCTTCCTACACAAATTACTTAGTGGCTTTGGTTACTGTGCAACAGACTAGGACATACACATACCTCCCTGTCTTTGCTTCATTGCGGTTACAATATTGCTGCTGTTTATTGCTTATTGAATTGCTACTGCATCCAATTGTTTTCCTCCTTGGGGAAATCAGTCGCAAGGACCAAAGTCCAATTCTCAAAATGAATTGGGTAGAGGAAACAAAAGTGTACTTGTGCGATTGTGGAAAGCCTTCAGGCTCCCATAGAACTGAGCTTTAATTTTACCAAAGGTTCCAAAATATATCTTACATTCTTCCATAAAGTAGATAAGCTTTAATCCCCTGTCTATATGTATTGTATTGTATTGCACTCTAATTGTATTGTACTGTATCATATAATAATAATATAATAATAAACATTTATTTTTTATAGCGCTTTTGTAAAAGCTCAAAGACTCTTTACAATAACAGTCAAGACATAAAAACAAACAGACAAACTATCCTGACGGAGAAGCGGCGAACAAATAGCGCCAGCGTCCTCTCACGTCAGGGTCCGGCAGTAGACAATAAAGAACACAAGACACACAATTACAATTATTAACACAAACAGCCATCACAGTGATTGCTCCAGGCACACCCTCACTGTGATGGAAGGCAAAGAAAAGTCTTATCTCCTCCTCATTCTTCTCCCGTGGTGCCACGAGGCGATCGAGGCTCCCGACTTTTGAAGCCCCCACCGGGCGATGGAAAGACCCAGGCCGAGCCGAGCAGGCCGATAAAGGTCCTGAGCCCCCACCGGGCGATGGAAAGTGCCGCGGCCAGGCCACGCAGGGCGATGAGGGGCCTGCGAGCGGGTCAATCAAACCTCGCGCTTCGGGGTGGTCGAAGCTGCTACGGCTGGAGCTCCCGAAAGCCGGTCGCCAGCCAGGGACCTGCGAACTCCCGATGTTGCGGTCTGCAGGGCCCACGGCCGAAGCCTCCGAGATGGTAAGTCCAGGCCCTGCGACCGGAGTCTTCAAGGTCGATCCCAGCTGGAGGCCACCGACTCCACGGTGTTAGGCCATAGCACGAACGGAGACACAACACGGTAAAGGTCGCATCTCCATTGAGGAGGAGATTGGAAAAAAAGGTTTCCCCCACCCCCCCCCCCACCACCCCCCACATATACAGAGTTAAAAATAAATCAAAAGAAACATTTAAACGATAACAAAGACAAAAACAAAAAAAAGACATAGAGACTGCTGGTGAGCCGCAGCTGCAGAACGCAGCCACGCCCCCTATATTGTACTGCACTGTCATCCCCTGTCTATACGTTTTGTATTTGTATTGCACTATGGCCCCCGAAGGCACTCCATTTCGTCCCATTCGTTGCATGATCTGTAAGGAGTGGAATGACAAATAAACTATTATTATTATTATTATTATTATTATTATTATTATTATTATTATTATTATTATTATTATTATTATTATTATTATTATTATTATTATTATTATTATTATTATTACTATTATTATTATTATTATTATTATTATTATTATTATTATTATTATTATTATTATTATTATTATTATTATTATTATTATTATTATTATTATTATTATTATTATTATTGTTGTTGTTGTTGTTGTTGTTGTTATTATTATTATTATTATTATTATTATTATTATTATTGTTGTTGTTGCAGTTATTATTATTATTATTATTATTATTATTATTATTATTATTATTATTATTATTATTATTATTATTATTATTATTATTATTATAATTATTATTACTATTATTATTATTATTATTATTATTATTGTTGTTGTTGTTGTTGTTGTTGTTGTTGTTGTTATTATTATTATTATTATTATTATTATTATTATTGTTGTTGTTGCAATTATTATTATTATTATTATTATTATTATTATTATTATTATTATTATTATTATTATTATTATTATTATTATTATTATTATTATTATTATTATTATTATTATTATTATTATTATTATTATTATTATTATTATGAAAATACTGCACGGTGTTAAATTCCAAAATTAACTCCCTAAAGTTTAACAAATCACTAAATCTGAAGGGTCTTGACCCAATACGTCACCCATTCCTTCCCTCCTAGAGATGCTGTCTGTCCCACTGTTACTCCAGGATGTTGTGTCTATCGTCAGTTCCATCCTACACTAAAGTTTCAAAGTATATTCACTTCATCCTCGAGTTGTCGTTGACAGTTGTTTGAGGCAAATGGAATCCTTCTAGTCGGTTGCCACATTTCAACTGCAATTGTACTCAAGCTTACTGTAATCACAATGTAACTCAACAAAGGTCCGATTATCAGCTAACGTATTAGCAGTAAAGGATGAAAGACATGCAAGTTACATAACCTCAGAATGTTATACTCATGAAAATGGTCATCAATGGTCAGAAGATATAGGAGTCAACATGTACACAGGAAGATAGACACAAAACTGCCTATGATGCAAACCAGCATCTGCAGCAAAGATAATAGAGCAGAGCAAGATAGACCACTCGACCCTAAAAACCGTAGTATGTCACGGCGCCATTTTAGTAGACAGAAACTTGCAGAAACGTTTAAAAATAAAAATAACAGAAATCTGTGAATTGATAGATGAGATATATTCTGCATTTTTATGGTATCATCACACATACTGTTCCCCCACAACACTGATTGCACTGTGAGAGGCATAGCGAACGGCGGGTTTTGCTTACTAAAATGGCGGACGTCCCACTCCTTTGCGAACTACACTTCAGTATAGGCGATTTCAATGGAGTGGTTCATCTTGCTCCTCTAGTACCTTTGATCTGCAGTTCCTTCCCACACACATACACACAGGAAGCTTCCACAAACAGCAAATGGCTAGACTACCTGTTTTAGATGTTGGATGAGGGAAAAATATTGGTCTGGGAACCCAGTAAAACTCTTCTTCTTGAAATGTACTGTGGAATCTTTCACGTTCATTTGAACGTTTAAGAAACCGTTAGACAGGTACATGGATAGGACAGGTTTGGAGGGATATGGACCAAACGCGGGCAGGCATAGATTGGATGTGAGCCGGTGTGGTCCAAAGGGCCGGTTTCCATGATGTATGACTGTGACTCTATGAGGAAAATAGGGCTTCATTTTAATGGTTGCTACCACCATCTCTGCATAACATGCTCAAAAGCTAAACACCAAATGGTACTCTTGCCTGTTATCTGCATGCACAAATTAAAGGCAGGGGCTTTAACTCATGGGCTTCTGACTCAGAGGTGATGGAACTACTCAAGTGGCAATGTTGATATATGAAACTGCAGAAGGCAGACAAGGCTCATATGATCCTTGATTTGAAAAATCATGTTTGCTTCCCTTTCCAGTAATTTGCCAAGTGCATTCTTTTTTGCTCAAAAAGGGATATGTACTTCTCAGGTAATGCCAGCATTTAATTGCCCATTCCTAATTGCCATCCAGAAGGAGGTGGTCAGCTGCTTTCTTGAACCATAAGGTCATAAGGTCTTAAGTTGTTAGGAGTAGAATTAGGCCACTTAGCCCATCAAGTCTACTCCGCCATTCAATCGTGGCTGATCTATCTCTCCCTCCTGTAATGTAAGGGTTAAATAGACTGAGCTGAAATGGAGTAGTCAGCAAAATTCGAACCTTGCTCAGAAAAAAACAAGTAGATAGTTTTTGAAGAATGCTTGGGCTAATTCAGAGACCAATAGATCATAAAGACACCCGTGAGGTCACTGAGATAAGCTTTGCTTTCACAGAGACATCAGAGGCTAGCCCGGTGTCTGATGGGACACATATATCATGCCATTATGGTACCACTGAGAATAGCTAGCTGACACATAATCACCTGTTATTCTTAGTGATAGAATTATTACATAAAATTAGCTGCATCTTCGGGGATAGAAAAAGAGCTTCACCTAGGAGAGAGGAGAGATGGGAGGGAGAGGATGAGAGAGAGGAGAGAGAGGAGAGAGAGGAGAGAGAGGAGAGAGAGGAGAGAGAGAGGAGAGAGAGAGGAGAGAGAGAGGAGGGAGGAGAGAGGGGAGAGGAGAGAGAGAGGAGAGAGAGGAGAGAGAGGAAAGAGAGAGATGAGAGAGGAGAGAGAGGAGAGAGAGGAGGGAGAGGAGAGAGAGAGGAGAGAGAGAGAGGAGAGAGAGGAGGAGAGAGGAGAGAGAGGAGAGAGGAGAGAGAGAGAGAGGTGAGACCGAGGAGAGAGGAGAGAGAGGAGAGAGAGAGAGGTGAGACCGGAGAGAGAGGAGAGAGGAGAGAGAGGAGAGCGAGCGAGGAGAGACAGGAGAGAGAGAGGAAGAGACATCAGAGGCTAGCTGAGGCTAGCAGAGACATCAGTGTCTGATGGGACATATAAATCACACCATTATGGTACCACGGAGAATAGCTAGCTGACATATAATCACCTGTTATTCTTAGTGATAGAATTATTACATAAAATTAGCTGCATCTTCAGGGATAGAAAAGAGCTTCACCGAGGAGAGAGGAGAGATGGGAGAGAGAGGAGAGAGAGGAGAGAGAGAGGAGAGTGGAGAGAGAGAGAGGAGAGAGAGGAGAGAGAGAGGAGAGAGAGGAGAGAGAGGAGAGAGGAGAGAGAGGAGAGAGAGAGAGAGAGAGAGAGAGAGAGAGAGAGAGAGAGAGAGAGAGAGAGAGAGAGAGAGAGAGAGAGAGAGGAGAGAGAGAGGAGAGAGAGGAAAGAGAGAGAGGAGAGAGGAGAGAGAGGAGAGAGAGGAGGGAGAGAGAGGAGAGAGAGAGAGAGGGAGGGAGAGAGAAAATGGGGAATTATAGACCAGTTAGCCTAACATCGGTAGTGGGGAAAATGCTAGAGTCAGTTATTAAAGATGTGATAGCATCACATTTGGAAAGTGGTGAAATCATCGGACAAAGTCAGCATGGATTTACAAAAGGCAAATCATGTCTGACAAATCTTATAGAATTTTTCGAGGATGTAACTAGTAGAGTGGATAAGGGAGAACCAGTCGATGTGTTATATCTGGACTTTCAGAAGGCCTTCGACAAGGTCCCACATAGGAGATTGGTGTACAAACTTAAAGCACACGGTATTGAGGGTTCAGTTTTGAGGTGGATAGAAAATTGGTTGGCGGACAGGAAGCAAAGAGTAGGAATAAACGGGTCCTTTTCGGAATGGCAGGCAGTGACTAGTGGGGTACCGCAAGGCTCAGTGCTGGGACCCCAGTTATTTACAGTGTATATTAATGATTTGGACGAGGGAATTGAATGCAACATCTCTAAGTTTGCGGATGACACGAAGCTGGGTGGCAGTGTTAGCTGCGAGGAGGATGCTAGGAGGCTGCAGAGTGACTTGGATAGATTAGGCGAGTGGGCAAATGCATGGCAAATGCAATATAATGTGGATAAATGTGAGGTTATCCACTTTGGCGGCAAGAACAGGAAAGCAGAGTATTACCTGAATGGTGACCGATTGGGAGAAGGGGAAATGCAACGTGACCTGGGTGTCATGGTGCACCAGTCATTGAAAGCAAGCATGCAGGTGCAGCAGGCAGTGAAGAAAGCGAATGGTATGTTGGCATTCATAGCAAGAGGATTTGAGTTTAGGAGCAGGGAGGTTCTGCTGCAGTTGTACAGGGCCTTAGTGAGACCGCACCTGGACTATTGTGTGCAGTTTTGGTCTCCTAACCTGAGGAAAGACGTTCTTGCCTTAGAGGGAGTACAGAGAAGGTTCACCAGATTGATCCCTGGGATGGCGGGACTTACATATGAGGAAAGACTGGATAGACTGGGCTTGTACTCGCTGGAATTTAGAAGACTGAGGGGGGATCTTATAGAAACATATAAAATTCTTAAGGGGTTGGAGAGGCTAGATGCGGGAAGATTGTTCCCGATGTTGGGGGAGTCCAGAACCAGGGGTCACAGCTTAAGGATAAGGGGGAAGTCTTTTAGGACCGAGATGAGAAAACATTTCTTCACACAGAGAGTGGTGAGTCTGTGGAATTCTCTGCCACAGAAGGTAGTTGAGGCCAGTTCATTGGCTATATTTAAGAGGGAGTTAGATGTGGCCCTTTTTGCTAAAGGGATCAGGGGGTATGGAGAGAAGGCAGGTACAGGCTACTGAGCTGGATGATCAGCCATGATCATATTGAATGGCGGTGCTGGCTCGAAGGGCCGAATGGCCTACTCCTGCACCTATTTTCTATGTTTCTATGTTTCTATGTTTCTATGTTTCTATGAGAGAGAGGAGAGAGGAGAGAGGGGAGAGAGAGATGAGAGGAGAGAGAGGAGAGAGAGGAGGGAGAGGAGAGAGGAGGAGAGGAGAGAGGAGAGAGGAGAGAGAAGAGAGAGAGAGGAGAGAGAGAGGAGAGACCGGAGAGCAGAGGAGAGAGAGAGGAGAGAGGAGAGAGAGGAGAGAAAGAGGAGAGAGGAGAGAGGAGAGAGGGGAGAGGCGAGAGAGAGAGGAGAGAGAGAAGAGAGAGAGAAGAGAGAGGAGAGAGAGAGAGAGAGAGAGAGAGAGAGAGAGAGAGAGAGAGAGAGGAGAGAGCGAGGGGAGAGAGGAGAGAGCGAGGAGAGCGAGGAGAGAGAGAGGAAGAGCTTGGACCGTGGTGTGTGCCAGTGCCAGCCATTGCAGACAGGAGACTCGAATATGTCAGGCTGCAAGTGTGCAACTGGTGTGAAACTTTCTAGTTTAACTAAAGACACTGTTTTTGAGGCATTCAGCCAAGGGTGCTTGCACAGTGCACATCCCTTGATTTCGTATGCAGTAGGAATATCCTGAGGTTCTAGTACTGGCTGGTGATGGTCATGTTCACTTTTGTCCTAATGCATCCTATGTAGGCTTAATGCTTCTAGTTTCTTTATACCAAGCATTCTCCCGTTATTTATGTCATGATAATCTGACTACAAAATATAACGTGATAAAGCACCCACATTGCCTTGTACAGTTACTCTGGTGTGAAATAAAAGTGGGAAAAAAAGGAGATTCAGAGGGGCGTAAGAATTATTTTGTATTGTTTTCTTTGATAGTTGATAGAGTTTCTGTGTTTTACTTGTGTTTGCTTTAATGAATCATTATTTGTGCTCTTCACCATGTACTTCCTCCATTCATTGATCCGAATCCTTGAATCCTGCATATGTTTTATTACACCCCATTCTCCTGCCTTCTCCCCATAACCTCTGACACCTGTACTAATCAAGAATCTATCTATCTCTGCTTTTTAAAAATATCCACTGACTTGGCCTCCACAGCCTTCTGTGGCAAAGAATTCCACAGATTCACCACCGTCTGACTAAAAAAAAATTCTCCTCATCTCTTTCCTAAAAGAACGTCCTTTAATTCTGAGGCTATGACCTCCAGTCCTGTACTCTCCCGCTAGTGGAAACACTCTCTCCACATCCACTCTATCCAAACCACTGCAGTCATTGATGACTCCTTGGTTGTCCTGTTGGTGAGTCCATTCTGTGGGTGCTGAGAGTGGTGGATGCACAGGTGGGTGCATGTGCATGGCATCCTTGAACAAGAGGAGACTGAACAGCATTGGGCGACCCGCATGGACATCCACCACATAGTCCCTGACAACGACAGACCTGGGGCCAAAGGCATGGACTTTGCAAAAATGATCCCAGGAATGATTGGGTTGACCATATGATGAGCTTTTAAAGGCACTGGGTCTGCACTCGCTAGAGATTAGAAGAGTGAAGGAGGACCTCATGGAAATTTATTGAAAAGGGGAAGGCCTGGATAGAGTGGACGTGGAGAGGATGTTTCCACCAGGGGGGGAGAGTCCAGAACCAGAGGCCATATCCTCAGAATAAAAGGACGTACCTTTGGGAAGGAGATGAGGAGGAATTTCTTTAGTCAGAGGGTGGTGAATCTGTGGAATTCTTTCCCACAGATGGCTGTGGAGGCCAAGTCATTTGGTATTTTTAAAGATTGGCAGATTGTTGATTAGTGCGGGTGTCAGGGGTTATGGGGAGAAGGCAGGAGAGTTGGGTTGGGAAGGAAGGAGAGAACAGCCATGGTTGAATGCCAGAGTAGACTTGATGGACTGAATGGCCTAATTCTATTCCTAGAACTTATGAACATGACTTCATGACTTGTGGGAGTCTCTCACAGCTGCAGTCCACTTCTGCCTTGAGGTCACAAGGTCATAAATGATGAATGACCTTAAGCAGAATTAGGCCACTCGGCCCATCACGTCTACTCCGCCGTTCAATCATGGCGGATCTATCTCTCCCTCCTAAACCCATTCCTCCCCACTCCCCACTCCCCCCCCCCCCATCTCCCACACTAGCGTCTTCTCAGCCGTTGTGGTGCTCCACCTGCTGGCCATCCACCATCCTCCACCTGTTTCACGGTTGAGGTCTTCACCTTGGGCCGTGCTTTGTCCGAATCCTCCCCCTCACTCTGCCCGCCATGGATGACCCTTCCACGTGCCAAGCCAGGTGATGGCTAAGCCCTCAGCATCTCAGTCACACGCACGCTACTCCATCACAACCCACCGAGGTGGCAACCCCCACTGCCCGGGCCAGCTGCCTGCCCCTTTTCCAGGGTTACGTCCGCACCCGGGTGGGTGAGAGAGGGACCGCGCGCCGTCCACGGGCACCCTGGAGGATTTCCGGGACCGCTGGGCATGGGGGGGGGGGGTTGAATGCATCCTTGACAAGGAGCGTAAGATAGTTGTACAATGGTTTATTGTTTGTCTCATGTTATGGTGGTGGGTTCTGTTTTGGTTTTATTGTATTGTATATATTATTTTAATGTTTGAATAAATATTTTTGATTAATGAAATAAAAAGGTGGCAACCCTCAGCGCCGGCCCTCAGAAAGAACACCGCGCACATTAAAACAGAACTGTGCTCTGCAAAATGATCATTGCTGTTTTTGTCTAAATGGTGTGAAGCTCTCATTGTTTCCATTAGCCAGTTCAACATCCCCTCTGCTGTGTGATGATTTGTTGTTTCTGTCAATCTCCTTGCGAATCGAGCAAGGTTGGCTCTTTATACCGCGTTTGTAATCAATCTTGTGGGACTATTCACAAAATGCTGGAGTAACTCAGCGGGTCAGGCAGCATCTCAGGAGAGAAGGAATGGGTGACGTTTCGGGACGAGGCCCTCCTTCAGACTTGTGGGACAGTTAGTCAGTGTTTAATGCCACATTTTAAGATGTTTTCCAAATGTTACTTTGATTTCTTTATCACAACTGATTGGCTCGCCATGCCAGTTCAACCTGAAGAAAGATAATTCCATGAATAACGAGTGAATATGTGTAAGATCTTTGAACCTAGTCATGTTATTTGAGATAATCAATATAAAGCTCGGTAGTGTAGGAAAATAACTGCAGATGCTGGTACAAATCGATGGTACCACAAAATGGTGGAGTAACTCAGCGGGTCAGGCAGCATCTCAGGAGAGAAGGAATGGGTAATATTACGGGTCGAGACCCTTCCTCAGACAGGGTCTGAAGAAGGGTCTCGACCCGTGACATCACCCATTCCTTCTCTCCAGAGATGCTGCCCGACCCGCTGAGTTACTCCACCATTTTGTAATATAAATCTCAGTCCAACTTGTGTCACTATCTTGTCCACACTGAACTAAAAACAGTAATTTTCAAGCAAAAATAGCAATTTTCAATTTACTGTAAATATGATTATTTTGTTACTTACTTGACTGCTACATGAATAATGTTTGTCAAAGTGAAATATGTACTTATAATAAATATCCTTTTATACTGATATCAAAACAGTAAATGCTGGAAATGCTCAACATGTGAGAAGAGAAACAGTTAACGATTCCCACCAAAGACCCTTCATGTTGCTATTGGTTTATTATTGTTGCACATGCAGATACAACGGAAAACTTTGTTTCTCAGTAGTTCTCTTTGTTTCTCATTAGTCAAGAGCTGAGAGTGTTTTATTGTCCTATGCCCCAGATAGAACACTGAGATTCTTAAGGGCCTGTCCCACTTTAGGCGATTTTAAGGCGACTGCCGGTGACTAGGCTATCGCCGACAGTTCGCCAGGGTGTCGCGGGCATGATCGTGAGGAGTCTTCCAAGAATCGTAGTGGATCTCGACGCGTCGCTGAGAAATCAACCGGAGTGAAATTTCTCGGCGACAGCTGGCTTGTCGCCAGGTATCGTTGCTTATTGCGGGCGCTGTCGCATGCTGACCCCAGGTTTGCTGGGTTCTCTTAGATGCATTTAGAAGCACATAATATTAAAATAAGTAAAGTCATTTGAAGATACCATAAAATGCTTGTGTTTAACCAATTTATTTACCGTCAGGACATTTGACAGGTAGATTGGAGGCGACAGTTTGATGGTCGGGTAAGCGTGGGAATTTTGCGATGTTTATGGCCATCAGCGATTACATTTAAAGTAGGCTCCCAACCCAGATATGCAACCCAGAAACCAGATATGCATCTCCCGTACATTTTCAAAGAATGCCCACACTCCGCACAAAAATGCATTTAACCACTTTTAAAATTAAATTTCTTAATGCTGCTATTAGTAAACTGGAAGTCAATCCAGTTTATGCCTTGTTACCGTGAAGCTTGGTTTTCAAGTAACCCGGGCAAGATGTTATATTTCAAAACTCTCAAGTACTTACCGACTTGTCAGTGATTTCAGCGAAAAGTAGGATGCCGGAGAAGCATTGACAGCGTGGGAATTTCACAATGTTTCCGAAGACGGTGTAATCTCGACCTGACTCGGCATTGTCGTGGTCATTGTCATCGGGTAAAAGAAAAGTTTGGCGATCTGCTACGACTTTGACAGTCGCCGGCAGTCGCCTAAAAAATCGCCAAAAAGGGACAGACCCTTTACTTGCTGCAGCCCAACAGAATATGTAAACATAGTACACTGTAAACAATATGATAAACGAGAGAGAAAAAATTCAGTGTGTACACACACCCACAAATACACATATATATATAGATCACATGCACTTATACAAATGACAAATACACATACAAATAAACAATAATAGTGCAATAATAACAATAGTAATCGATGTTGCTCAGAGATTATTTGAGGTTGTAGTGTTTAATAGCCGAATGGCTGTTCCTGAACCTGGACATTACAGTTTTCAGGCTCCTGTACCTTCTTCCCGATGGCAGGGGTGAAATGAGTGTGTGGCCAGGGTGGTGTGGGTCTCTGATAATGCTGGCTGCCTTTTTGAGGCAGCGACTCCGGTAAATCCCTTCGATGGTGGGGAGGTCAGTACCCGTGATGGACTGGGCAGTGCTCACGACTTTTTTTGCAGTCTTCTTCACTCCTGCGCGTTCAAGTAGCCGAACCAGGCCGTGATGCAACCAGTCAATATGCACTCTACTGTACACCTGTAGAAGTTCAAGAGAATCCTCTCTGACATGCCGAATCTCCATAATCTACTCAGGAGGTAGAGGCGTCGATGTATAATTGCATCAGTGTGCTGGGTCCAGGAAAGAGCTTCTTACGTTCCCGCATTCTGTGTTTTTAGTTTAGATTTCCAACATCTGCATTTTTTTTAATTTCCGCAGCATGTCTCCAGAGTTTGGCAGTAAGTCTCGGATGACCCCTGTTCACATGGAAATCCTTGGAATGATCAGAGAGATCAGGAGAGGGAAGCTTGACTGGGAATAGAATGAATAATTAAAGCGCTGTGGCCAAATACTCAAATATCATGGCGATGGACTGAATATAAGTGCCCAGTAAACAGTGTAAGATATCCATCCGCCATTGACAAGATCATCGAAACCAAATTCACAAGTTCAAATATAACCGGAGCAGAATTAGGGCCCATCGGGTTTACTCCGCCATTCAATCATGGCTGATCTTTCTTTCAATCTCTCAATCCCATCCTCCTGCCTTCTCCCATAAAACCTTTTGACACCCTTACTGATCAAGAATCTGCCAACCTCCGCTTTAAAATAGAACCCAACGACTTTGCCTCCACAGCCCTTTGTGGCGTTCTGTGTTTCCTGCCAAATAGAAACAAAAGCCTTTCAAGATGGAGTTTGTAAATAATCAATATCCGTCTGCTTTGCCTGTTATGGCCATTAGCTATCATTTTTAGCATGTAACGGTTGGCATGAATGCCCAGGAGGGGTGGAAAGGGTTCAATCACATTGCGCCATTCACTGCACTGACATTTAAAGAGAGCAATTCCATTAGCAGCAAAGTGCCCGCAGGAGAATGACATTCTCTCATCTTATTAGTGCTTGCCTTGGATTTCATCCCCTCCAGCACATTGCTCCAAGGTTGCCTCTGAGGCCACTGAGCTTTCCCACTCACTCGTTCTGAGCTCAGCTCCCTCACGGTTCATTTGAAACTCGATGCCGGACAACATAATGGAGATTTGCGTGCATTTTTGTTCACGCTTTGCCGAGACCTTGTGCAGAATGGATATATCTCCAATCAGCCAGCAAATCTTGGGGAGCCTGGTCAATTCCAGCACAATGCTGCTTGTTAGCTCTTTATGCATTTCCGGGCAAATCACGGCATGGTGGAGCAGTGGGAGAGCTGCTGCCTCACAACACCAGGGACACGAGTTCGATCCTAACCTTTTTTTTTCTTTAAAAAAAAATTAAATATAAAAGTTTTATTCCAAAGAAAAACACACAAACATACTAAGCAAAATGTGATCAAACAAAAGCCGCCTGTCTCGGCAGTTTACAAAATAAACAATTATCACATTAAAATCCCGCCATCTCTGTCAACAATACATTCGACACCCAGCGGCGACCAGCGTTCACGGAAAGCCTCCAGAGTCCCTGTGGACACCGCGTGTGCGTGTTCCCTATCCAGGGACACGCGGGCACGGACGTATGCCCGGAACAGGGGTCGGCAGCCGACCTCTGTGAGGCCGTCGACTGCCCGCTGCCTGGACCCGCGGATGGCCATCTTGGCCAGGCCCAGGAGCAGACCGACAGGGATGGTCTGAGGTAGCGTTGATCCAAATGATACCTGGGACCCTGATCCGTATTTGCTGTAATGGGCTTCAAAGTGAAGTCGGGGAGTATCGCTGGCACAGTGTGGCTCTTCCTGATCAGCTCAACGCATTCCATGCTTGCTTTGAGCAGAAGGTCAATGGAAGAAGGGTTTCAACCCGAAACGTCACCCATTCCTTCTCTCCAGAGACGCTGCCTGTCCCTCTGAGTTACTCCAGCTTTTTTGTGTCTATCTTCGGTTTAAACCAGCATCTGCAGTTCCTTCCTACACATGTCACCTTGGCGACAGCCTTGGGAGCCCCTGCATTCACGGTCACTGGAGCAGACATCCGATCGGATTTCTTGGGACTGAACCCATGGGAAGCAATTGGTCTGGATGGAGTCCTCAGCTGTGCCCTCAGAACCTGCCTGGGACAGATTGTAGGTGTATTTGCTGATATCATTAACCTCTCCCTACTGCAGTCTGAGGTTCTCGCCTGCGTTACGAGGGCCAAAGAATAGCCAGAGAGCCAGTCTTAAAGACGACCATCCAATGGCTCTGACATTGTGTGAAGTGTTTCGAGAGGCTGGTCATGATGAACATTCACTCCAGTCTCTCGGACAAATGATCCACTGCAATTAGCCTTCTGTCTCAGCAGGTCCACGTTAGATGCCATCTCCTGGCCCGACATTCGTCGCTAGAACATTTGGAATGACAAGGACACCAACGTCATACTCCGACTTATTGACTATAGCTCTGCCTTCAACATCACAACTCCAACCAAACGCATCTCCAAACCTCTGGACCTGGGACTCAGCAACCTCTGCAACTGGATCCTTGACTTCCTGACCCATGGACCGCAATGAGATAGACTATCTCGGAGATAGACAACTTCTTGATTAGAACGGGTGTCAAGGGTTACGGAGAGAAGGCAGGAAAATGGGATTGGGAGGCAGAGATCAGCCGTGATTGAATGGCGGAGTGGACTCGATCGGCCGAATGGCCTAATTCTACTCCAATAACTTGTGAACTTGTGAACCTATGAGAAAAGGATAGGCAACAAAAATCCTCCACGATAATTCATAACATCCTCAAGGATGCCTTCTCCACCCTTGCTTCATTCCATGTACACTCATGACTCTGTGGTCAAATTCTGATCAAATTCCATTAACAAATGTGCAGATGACACCACCGTAAGTGTGCCCGATGCAGAACAATGACGAGATGGTTTACAGGAAGGAAACAGAGAGCTTGGTAACATGGTGAGGGTACAATAGCCTCGATGTCAGCAAAATAAAGGAGCTAGTTATCACCTTCAGGAAGTGGGGGTGGCGTGTACGTCCCAGTCAGCTTCAATGGTGACGAGGAGATGGTCAAGAGCTTAAAGTTCCTGGGTATAAATATCACGAAAATGTAGTTGTGGACCGATCATGTTGATGCTACAGTCAAGAAAGCACATCAATGCTTCTACTTCCTCAGAAGATTAAGCAAATGGCTCCAACCACTCTTACCAATTTCTACAGATGCACCATTGGGAGAATCCCACGACAACATTGGTTTGTCAACTGCCCTGTCCAAGACTACAAAGAATTGCAGAGAGTTGTGGACGTAGCTAGGTCCATCACTTAAACCAGCATTCTTCCAGCATTCTGTTCTCAGCAGGCATTTCATATGGCGTTGTCAATAACTCCAGACGGTTGTCGAAAGAATGATCAAGGATGCAAGTTTTAAGAAGAATCTTAGTAGAGGAAAACAGGGGCTAAGATGGAAGAGAGTTCCGGAGGTCAGGGCTCGGAGCTGAAGACAAGAACACAAGATGCAGAAGGATGAGATTGAAGGACGGGTGAAGAGGCCAGAGTTAGAGAGGCGGTGATCTTTGTTGTGGTCCAGTGGCCGTCACACAGGTGATGTAGTCGCACAGGTGATGTAGTCGCACAGGTGACGTTGTCGCAAAGGTGACGTAGTCGCACAGGTGACGTAGTCGCACAGGTGACGTAGTCGCACAGGTGACGTAGTCGCACAGGTGACGTAGTCGCACAGGTGACGTAGTCGCACAGGTGATGTAGTCACACAGGTGTTGTGGTCCAGTGGCAGTCACACAGGTAGAGATAGAGCGAACAGAAAAGAGATCTATTCTCAGACCGAGACATAGTTGTGTATTCAAATCTCCTGGACGTGGTTTCTCTTATCACCAAATGCTAACAGATCAAATGTGCCAAGAGTTCAGTTCAGTTTAGTTTAGTATATTGTCACTTGCACTGACGTACAGTGAAAAGTTAATGTTGCATTCCAGCCAGTCAGTGGAAAGACAATCCATGATCACAATAGAGCCGTTCACAATGTACAGATACATCGTAAAGGGAAGGACGTGAATAACGTTTAGCGCAAGATAAAGCCAGTAAAGTCTGGTCAAAGATAGTCTGAGGGCCTCCAATGAGGTAGACAGTAGTTGGGGACTGCTGTCTAGTTGTGGTAGGATGGTTCAGTTGCCTGGGTCACAGTACATGCTCTGACCAGGGGCCACAGTTTGGGCGGCACGGTAGCGCAGCGGTAGAGTTGCTGCTTTACAGCGAATGCAGCGCCGGAGACTCAGGTTCGATCCTGACTACGGGTGCTGCACTGTAAGGAGTTTGTACGTTCTCCCCGTGACCTGCGTGGGTTTTCTCCGAGATCTTCGGTTTCCTCCCACACTCCAAAGACGTACAGGTATGTAGGTTAATTGGCTGGGTAAATGTAAAAATTGTCCCTAGTGGGTGTAGGATAGTGTTAATGTGCGGGGATCGCTGGGCGGCACGGACTTGGAGGACCGAAAAGGCCTGTTTCCGGCTGTATATATATGATGATGATGATGATGATGATGATGATGAATAAGGGGTAGGCCATTTAGAACGGAGACGAGGAAAAACCTTTTCACTCAGAGAGTTGTGAATCTGTGGAATTCTCTGCCTCAGAAGGCAGTGGAGGCCAATTCTCTGAATGCTTTCAAGAGAGAGCTAGATAGAGCTCTTAAAGATAGCGGAATCAGGGGGTATGGGGAGAAGGCAGGAACGGGGTACTGATTGAGAATGATCAGCCATGATCACATTGAATGGTGGTGCTGGCTCGAAGGGCTGAATGGCCTATTCCTGCACCTATTGTCTATCGTCTATTGTCTATTGTCTCTGGTGGAACCCCAGTGCAAGGTATTAATTGCAGGCTGCAGGATATAGCGAGTTAATATTTGTAAATGTTACGCTTCAATATCAATTAACCTGAACAATTGGCCAAGCTGCTAACGCAGTGAAATCAAGGACACGATGCTCTGCCGCGCTAAGACCAAAAGAGAGAGCAAAGTAATTATCTGTGAGTGCTTCTGCATTGATCAAATTGGTGTTGGAAACCAGACTGAAGCATTAAATGCATCCAGCATTTTGTTCATAGCAGGCGGAAGATTTAACTTCTCTCCCCTAGGAACGGAACAACTGACAAAGGTTAAGCAAGAGATAGCGTGAGGAGACATAAGGGGCTGGAATCCAGAGCAGAAAATAACAAACCAGTCCACACGAACCATCTCGACCCGAAACATCGACTGACTATTTCTCTCCACTGCCGCTGCCTGACCTGTTGTGTTCCTCCAGCAGTTTGCCGTTATGCTCCAAGTATTTGTGGGAACCTGTTTGAAGGCAAAAAATGTAGGAAAGAACTGCAGATGGTGGTTTGTATCGAAGGTAGACACAAAATGCTGGAGTAACTCAGCGGGACAGGCAGTATCTCTGGAGAGAAGGAATGCTTGATGTTTCAGGTCGAGACCCTTCTTCAGACTGCAATGTCTGGATATGGTGGCCGTCATATGGATTTATATTTAATAAGCATAGCGTGGGACGATACTACTTCTGCAGTTGGACTCTTTGTGTCGCTAAAACCCAGAAAGGTGCTCCTAGTGTTTCCCCGAGCGTAGGTTCACCAGGTTAATTCCCAGAATGGCGGGACTGTCATATGTTGAAAGACTGGAGCGACTGGGCTTGTATACTCCGGAATTTAGAAGGATGAGAGGGGATCTTATCGAAACATATAAGATTATTAAGGGATTGGACGCGCTAGAGGCAGGAAACATGTTCCCGATGTTGGGGGAGTCCCGAACCACGGGCCACAGTTTAAGAATAAAGGGTAGGCCATTTAGAACGATGAGGAAAAACCTTTTCACTCAGAGAGTTGTGAAGCTGTGGAATTCTCTGCCTCAGAAGGCATTCGGGGCCAATTCCTTGGATGCTTTCAAGAGAGAGTTAGATTGAGCCAATGATAGTGGAGTCAGGGGGTATGTGGAGAAGGCAGGAGCGGGGTACTGATTGTGGATGATCAGCCACGATCACGGTGAATGGCGGTGCTGGCTCGAAGGGCCGAATGCCCTACTCCTGCACCTATTGTCTATTGTCTATTGACTGCGTAAATACTTCAGATTGTCAGGTCAGCGTTGCAGCGGTCAGGAAGGAAAGGGTCACCGGAGAACAGGAAACAAATGCAGGATAAATCTAAAAGGAACAAACAAAGATCTCAGCGTCTATGAGCCCAGCATCAATGTTTTCTTTCTGACTCTTCAGTGGGTTGCAAAACTTGCACTTGATATGTGCCTTTGGTGAGCATGTGCTGAAGTCCTCAGGAAAGAGTGAAACAATCGAAAGCGTACCGCGTTAAACAAGAAGTCTTTTACTGAATGGGCCACAGTGATCCCAGGGCGCATTCTCATCCTTTCCCATGCCATTCCCGCGTCCGCGATACCCACGCCACAACCAGAAGGCGCGGTGATCTCATTACGACACCCTTTGAAGGCTCCATTTGCAAATCTCAGCCGTCAAGGACCCCGAGGGCAGTGTCATTTTGAAATCAATCCTCGGGAAAAAAAGCCCCTGTGTTGGCCATTTCTAAAGGGCTGTCAATTACCCCTACCTCAGCACAGCGATGGGGAGCCAGTGCGATTCAAGTCAGCTCCAACAGAGAGGACTATTCTTTCGGGAAATCAGCCTTGAGCGTGGACCTGAATTTATTCGGCATTAAGCTTCACCGCGGCTATGGGAGCTGGCTCTCTCAGCCCAAGCCATTCCAAGCACATCCACTCATATCAATGGCTAATGCCAGTGCCTTGGCTCCAGCTACCAGTTAGAGGATTCACTTTCATATTCCCAACAGCTGCCAGGCCAAAACCTCCAAAATTATACGAGCCGCCTTGCGGTTTTGTTGTGTCTTTAAGCCTTATGCACGATTCTAAATTCTGCAAGTTGATTCCATTTAACGAAAAAGAAAATAAATACTTCACAGTGAAGTCACCTCAAGAACGTTGTCGTAGCTTCTTTTCGCTTTCTGCTAAATATGCGATTATTGATGTGTTGTGTGCACAGGCCGACAAGAATAGTTGGTAGCAGATAAAATCCCCCAACACAGGACTTGAAAGGGTGTCCTCTTGCTGGGAGGTTGAACTTTCCCACATAAACAAAGTGCAAATTGTTTCATTCTACATTAATCTCGGGGTTAGCAGTCACTTTGCACAGCACCAGGCTTTCAGATGTGGTGTGAAGTGAGCATACCACACAACTGCAGCTGACGACAGGAAGTCCGAAGGTCCCCTTACACAAAGATAGGGACATTTCAAAGTTGTAATGAATCAATTCACTCCTCTGGCTCCCTAAGGGGTAAACTATTAAACATATGTTGATTCAGATATTGCAAAATAAAAAGAATATGACATGCTAAATAAATGTTTTGCTTGTTTGTCAAACGGCATTAATTGACGTATCGCATTGATTAAAGGCTTGTAAAGAGTGTTTAACCCCCTGCAACTGCATCACAATGAGTAAGATTTTGTTTGGTTTATTGCAATAAGGACTCAACTCGGTTTGTTATGTGGCTCGATTGTAATCATGCGTTGTCTTTCCACTGACTGGATAGCGCGCAACAAAAAAGCTTTTCACTGTACCTCGGTACACGTGACAATAAACTAAACTGAACTACACTAAACTGAACTAAAGTAAACTAAACTCAACTCAACTCAACTAAACTAAACTGACCTGAAAAAAACTGAAATAAACTGAAATAAACTGAAATAAACTAAACTAATTCACCAGTTAAAGTTTGTTTGCCGACTGATGCCAGTGGTAGTGTTGAGAGAGACACCAGGACACCAGGTGAAGTGATGAAGCCTGGTGTACTGTCCAAAGAAGGGAATTGCACTGGAAGAGCAAAGACATTCACCATCTCTTGAAAGGCAATCTGAATCTGTCCCCTTGATGGGAGAAGGTCCCTTCAATACCCCCCCCCCCCTGGTGTCTCGGCACCCCCTCTTTTGCAATGAAAGGTTGTCAACTCTGCTTCTCTTTCCACAGATGCAGTCCAAGCATTTTCAGGATTTGGTGTTTTTCTTTTAAATTTCAGAGTGCCTTATTAAGGATATGAGAAACAGAAGCACACGTGGGCTGTTCAACCCCTCATGCTTGCTGCACCTTTCAGCGTGAGAACGGCTGTTCTTTTTATCTCAGGAAAGAGCCTGTCCCACTTTGGTGATTTTTTAAGGCGACTACAGGCATCTAGGCTGTTGCCGCACGGTCGCCAGTGTATTGCGGGGGTGCCGTGGGCATCGTCGTGTGTAGTCGCCAAAAAGCCGCAGGGATTTTCTCCCTGCTCGATGATTTTTGGCGACTGCTGGCTTGACGCCAATGATCGTAGCTTGTCGTCTCCTGTCGCGGGCGCTGTCGTAGGTTGTCGCCCAGGTGACTTTGGTCGTCGCCGGTGCTGATCCACCTTTTATAACAATTTTGCTTGTTTGAATAAAGTAAATTTTGGACATTTTGACCAAAGATTGATGTCTGAAGTTATTGTATTTCAGAGTAGTTTCTCATGGCATCTCTTTCAAATATTTTAATTTCATTTATTTTGACCAATAACACAAGCACAAGCACAAACATTGCACTGCATTGAAAAGCGAGCTCTTTGCATTTATTTTGACGTTGCACTGCACTGGGTCTCTTCAGGGACAAGGGCTTCAACCACACAGACCTCTTCTTGGGCTTCTTCTTCCCCATTCTTCTTGTCCTTCTGTCTTGCAGAACTTTAAGCACGAGGGCCGCTGCAAGCAGCAGCAGAAGGGCTTGCATTTGATGTTAGAGCATCGCCATCATATGTTGCTTCCTGGCAGTCATGATGCTGAATGATCAGAGACCCTACCCACACCCCTTTGGCGCCAGAATTACGTGAAATGGTTACCGTTGTCATCAGTTGTGACCTGACAGGGTCGTAGCTTGTCGAGGGTGGAGGTAGGTTGACTTCGGTCGTCGTAGCTTGTCGTAGTCCCTGTCGTAGGCGGACATCCTAGGTCGCGACGACCGAATCGCCGGTTGTCAGTTGCTTGCCGTCGTCTAGGTGGTAGATTGTCATAGGTTGTCGTAGACATTGTCGTAGGGGCAGTCGTAGACATTGTCATTGGGTTAGAAAAATCAAAGGCTTCTTGGCGATCTGCTGCGACTTTGACAGTCGCCGGCAGTCACCTTAAAAATCGCCGAGCTGGGATAGGCCCTTAACTGAATTTTCCCCTGCATTTCCTGCTGTGCTTTCCAGGGATGTTTTCCCTGCAATCTGTGAATGTGCCCACAGGATGCCACATCTCGTCTGTTGCACTACTGACCGGAGACCTGACTCAAGGCACCACACCTTCATCTCGACCCAACCATTGGGCTCCAGCAGATCCCACATTGAGCATTCACACGCTTTATTTCAGGGCATCTCCCATCTCATGCGATCATAGAATTGTCCAACACAGGAATGGCTCTTTCAGCTCACCATGTCCAGCTGAGTGTGATGCTGCTCTGTGCTAATCCCATTGGAGGCGGCACGGTGGCACAGCGGTAGAGTTGCTGCCTTACAGCGGGTTACAGCACCGGAGACCCGGGTTCGATCCCGACTACGGGCGCTGTCTGTACGGAGTTTGTACGTTCTCCCCGTGACCTGCATGGGTTTTCTCCGAGATCTTCGGTTTCCTCCCACGCTCCAAAGACGAACAGGTTTGTAGGTTAATTGGCTTGGTATAAGTGTAAATTGTCCCTAGTGTGTGTAGGATGGTGTTAATGTCTGGGGATCGCTGGTTGGCGCGGACTCTGTAGATCGAAGGGCCTGTTTCCGTGCTGTATCTCTGTATCTCTAAATTAAACTAAACAATGTGTGGGAGAGGTCACAGAACGAGCTGTGGGGGGAGAGTGAGCAGGCGTGGATAGGGCAGCTGCCACTCGGTCTCAATGACTCTGTGAGTGAGTGAAGCCCCTGTCCCACTTAGGCGATGTTTTAGGTGACTACAGGTGACTAGGCTGTCGCCACACGGTTGCCGGGGTGTCGCCTGTACGGCCGTGAGTCGTCTCCAAGGAGTCGTAGCATTTTTCTGGTCGCCGCTGGATTTTGAAATGTTTAAAAGTTTTCGTCGACTGTTGGTTTGACGCCAATGATCGTAGCTTGACGTCTCCTGACGGGGGCGCTGTTGTAGGTTGTCGCCAGGTTGTCGCCAGGTGACGTAGGTTGTCCCCGGTGCTGACTTTGTTGAATTCCATTGGCGACGACCTACGTCAACCGGCGACAGGTACCGGCGTCACAACCGGAGGCCAAAATGACATGAATTGTCTTCAGTTGTCGCCGACACGGTCGTAGCTTGTCACGGGTAGACGTAGGTTGACTTTGGTTGTCGTAGGTTGCCGTCTGTGTGGTCGTAGGTTGTCGTAGGTGGACGTCTTACTCGCGACGATTGGGTCGCCGGTTGTTGGTCTCTTGACGTCGACTAGGTGGTAGGTTGTTGTAGCTTGTCGTAGACATTGTCGTGGCGGTGAGCTGCTACGACTCTGACAGTCACCTAAAAAATCGATTAAGTGGGACAGGCCCTTAGAGAGTGAGTGAGTGAGTGAGTGAGTGAGTGAGTGAGTGAGTGAGTGAGTGAGTGAGTGAGTGAGTGAGTGAGTGAGTGAGTGAGTGAGTGAGTGAGTGAGTGAGTGAGTGAGTGAGTGAGTGAGTGAGTGGGTGGGTGGGTGGGTGGGTGGGTGGGTGGGTGAGTGGGTGGGTGGGTGGGTGAGTGGGTGGGTGGGTGGGTGGGTGAGTGGGTGAGTGGGTGAGTGGGTGGGTGAGTGGGTGGGTGGGTGGGTGAGTGAGTGGGTTGGTGAGTGGATGGGTGGGTGGATGAGTGGGTGGGTGGGTGGGTGGGTGGGTGGGTGGGTGGGTGAGTGGGTGGGTGAGTGAGTGAGTGAGTGAGTGAGTGAGTGAGTGGGTGGATGAAGGGGGTGAGTGAGTGGGTGGGTGAGTGGGTGGGTGAGTGGGTGGGTGGGTGGGTGAGTGGGTGGGTGGGTGAGTGGGTGGATGAAGGGGGTGAGTGAGTGGGTGGGTGAGTGAGTGAGTAGGTGGGTGAGTGGGTGAGTGAGTGAGTGGGTGAAGGGGGTGGGTGTGGAGAGAGAAGGTGCGTGGAAATGCCCGGCAGCAGCTGGCAAACCCATCTTCGTTCATCCCGTCAGTCTCCCAAACACCGGTTCCTATCTACGGGATGTCCAAAAGACATGTTCCTAACCTGGCAGTGTTCTGGTACAGCATTGGAGAACTTTGACTGTCAAAGATGTTGCTCTCCCCAATAAGAAAATAAATACAGTGAATTTAGGAGATCATGTTGCAGTTATATAAGGTGTTGTTATAAGGCTCGAAGATTATCACTTTGGTCTGCCTGAAGCTCGTTGGTCTTCCTGTCCAAGGCGTTGTTGGCAAATGATTGCCACGTACTGGCATATCCACAGTTCAGCAGTATACACCGATCAGCCAAACCATTATGACCTGATGAGCCAAAACATTATGACCACCTGCCAAATCTGCTGTTGGTCTTCCGTGTGCAGCCCCATACGCAGCAGGGTGCGATGCACTGTGTATTGTGAAACATTCCTCCCGTGACCACCATTAAAATTTTCTGTGACTTGTGCCACAGTCGACCTTCTGTCGGTTCGGACCAGACGGGATAGCCTTCGTTGCCCTCGCGCATCGATGAGCCTTGGGCGCCCAAACCCTGTTGCCGGTTTGTGGTTTGTCCCTCCTCGGACCACTGTCGGTAGGTACTCACCACTGCTGACCGGGAGCACCCCACAAGCCTTGCCGTTTCGGAGATACTCTGACCCAGTCATCTGGCCATAACAATTTGGCCCTTGTCAAAGTCGCACAGGTCATCACTCCTGCCCATTTCTCCTGCATCCAACACATCAACTTCAAGAACTGACTGTTCACTTGCTGCCTAATATATCCCACCCCTTGACAGGTGCCATTGTAACAAGAAGGTCATGATGTTCTGGCTAATCGGTGTATGTTCAGTGCAACCACCGAAAAGCTTTGTGGTGGCAGGGTTACAGTCTAAGGTCCTTCCATCCTCTCAAGTCCTTCTCAGGTACATTGTTCAATGAGGAAGCAGGAGCTGCATTGATGAAATGCAAGAGAATATATTGGATTGGTGGGACAATGAACGTCGAGAAGTACATTCATTTGGGCGGCACAGCCGGAATTGGTGAAGTTTAAAGGAGATGTCCAAGGCAGGTCATTTTTCCACAGAGAACGGTGGGTGGCTAGAACACGTTGCCAGGAGTGGTGAAGCCACAAACAATAGTGGCATTTCAAAGCCTTTTACATAGGCACATGGACATGGATCACATGGAGTCAGAGAAGATTAGCTTAACTTGGTATTATGATTGGCATGGGCATAGGAGAGCAAACCTGCGCTGTGTTGCTGTACTATGCACTATTCAATAGAAACTCATACCCATATATAACTTCTTTGGGCCTTACCAATTACTATAGATTCAATTTAAAGTTAGGTGTGGGGGGGTTTATTTTATGGGCATGGAGAGGTAAAGCTAGACAATAGACAATAGGTGCAGGAGGAGGCCATTCGGCCCTTCGAGCCTGTACGCACCGCCATTCAATGTGATCATGGCTGATCATTTTCAATCAGTACCCCGTTCCTGCCTTCTCCCCATACCCCCTGACTCCGCTATCCTTAAGAGCTCTATCTAGCTCTCTCTTGAATGCATTCAGAGACTTGGCCTCCTCTGCCTTCTGAGGCAGAGAATTCCACAGATTCACAACTCTCTGACTGAAAAGGTTTTTCCTCATCTCAGTTCTAAATGGCCTACCCCTTATTCTTAAACTGTGGCCCCTTGTTCTGGACTCCCCCTACATTGAGAACATGATTCCTGCCTCTAACGTGTCCAACCCCTTAATATACAAGCCTAGTCGCTCCAGTCTTTCAACATACGACAGTCCCGCCATTCCGGGAATTAACCTAGATCAATTGTGACTGGGAATCGGCAGTGCAGACATTAATGCCAGCTTTGCATGGCCCAAACACTGCCCTTGCCCCCATAATGCGATTTCCCCCGCCACGTAAAACCCATTCTCATCTCAGGATTCCACTTCTTTCTCATGCAGTTCGTGGTTCCTCAAGTCCTAAGTAAAATACAGTGGTTCTCTGGAGTAGACCTCTTGATGAATTTGTCTCCTCTTCAGGGCACTGTTAAGTCAGGTGACCATGGAATCTTTCAGCGCTGTCATTTGCAGGGAAAGGGAGTCACAAAATAACTGAGTAACTCAGTTGGGACAGGCAGCGTTTCTGGAGAGAAGGAATGTGCGATGTTTCGGGTCCAGACCCTTCTTCAGAAGCCTGAGGAAGGGTCTTGACCCGAAACGTTACGCATTCCTTCTCTCCAGAGATGCTGCCTGCCCCGCTGAGTTACTCCAGCACTTTTGGCCTATCTTTGGTGTAAACCAGTACCTGCAGTTCCTTCCCACATATATCGTCTGCAGGGAAAGAGAAGTGTTCCCAAACATCATGCTACTCACATTATTTCCATTGTTTAGTTTAGAGATACAGCGCGGAAACAGGCCCTTCGGCCCACCGAGTCCGCTCCGACCCAGCGATCCCCGTACACTAACACTATCCTTCACACACTGGGGACAATTTTACATTTACACCAAGCCAATTGATCTACAAACCTGTACGTTCCTTGGAGTGTGGGAGGAAACCGAAGGTGTCGGAGAAAACCCACGCAGGTCACGGGGAGAACATACAAACTCTGTACAGACGGCGCCCGTGGTCAGGATTGAACCCGGGTCTCTGGCGCTGTGAGGCAGCAACTCTACCGCTGCGCCACCGCGCCGCCCATTCAACCGTTGTTGATCAAATTTCCAACTCAATACCAGGCCATGTATTTGCGTCATATATGCACACTCCACTTTCATGGACCTCACCAAGGCGTTCGACTTCATCAGCAGAGATGGCCTATTCAAGGCTCCCCCAAAGATCGGCTGCCCACCAAAACTGCAGAGCATGACAGAATCCTTCCACATCAACACGAAGGGGACAGTGCAGTTCAATGGCAGTTTCTCAGAGCCCTTCGACATCCGCAGTGGTGTCAAACAAGGCTGCATCCTCCCACACTCTTTGGGATTTTCTTCGCTCTGCTCCTGAAACATGCCTTCAGCTCCGCAGAGGGGATCTACCTGCGTACTAGATCAGACGGCAGGCTCTTCAACCTCACCCGCCTCCAAGCCAAGACAAAACTACGTGAAGCTCTCATCAGAGACATGTTGTTCGCCGATGACGCAGCAGTTGTGTCCCACACCCAGCAGGAACTACAGTCATTGATGGACCGCTTCTATCGGGCTTGCAAGGACTTCGGGCTGACCATCAGCCTGAAGAAGACGAACGTCCTGGGACAGGATACAGAGGCACCGCCTGTCATCACCATCGACGACTACGAACTCGATGCCGTCCATCAGTTCACGTACCTCGGCTCCACCATCACCGACAACCTCTCCTTGGACACAGAGATTGACAAGAGGATCGGGAAGGCAGCTACAACTCTCGCTCGCCTCACAACTCGAGTGTGGACCAATCCAAAGCTGACAGTGAAGACACAGATAGCAGTCTACAACGCCTGTGTCAACAGCACGCTGCTGTACGGCAATGAGACATGGACTACATATGCCAGACTGGAGAGAAGACTCAACACCTTCCACCTTAGAAGCATCCGCCGTATCCTGGGTATATCCTGGCAAGACAGAGTGTCCAACGCCGAGATTCTGTCTCGCGCTGGCCTTCCAAGTATGTCCACTCTACTCAGGCAGCACAGGCTGTGGTGGCTGGGCCATGTCCACCGCATGGAGGATGGCCGTATTCCAAAAGACATCCTCTATGGAGAGCTGACATCTGGGAGGAGAACCATCGGCCGCCCCCAGCTACGTTACAAGGAAGTCTGCAAGAGAGATTTGAAGGCGCTCGACATCGATGTGGAGTCCTGGGAGAGCCTTGCAGCTGACCGTACGAGGTGGAGAGAGGTACCCTGAACCAACACCTCAAAACGGGGGAAGAGAAACTGATGAACACAGCGGCAGACAAGCGGGCACGCAGAAAGGAGCGCAGCAACTTCAACAGACCAGAGACCGCACACAAATGTGACCTTTGCCACAGAGACTCACTCCCGCATTGGTCTCTTCAGCCACAAGCGACGCTGCTCTAGCCGAGGTGTGGAGCAAGCAGCCAACTAGGATGCATCACCCATGGTCAGCCATGACCAAGGGGGCCTAAGAAGACGGTTTCTGAAGTTACATGGCCAGCACAAAGCTCGTTGGTGCTTTAGAGTATTGGACTAACTTGCATCACTTTAGGTATGGTGCAATTAGCTGGCTTAGCAGCTGCACAATCTTCGGGGAAGAGTTTCTGTTCAAGCACTCACACAAAAGGCTTTTCAAGAGCCGAGCGATTGGCAATTACATTGCTGATATTGATTTCCCAGGCGTGAGCACTGCAATCACTCTCATTGTCTGACAAGATCCTTAATGAGTCCACATGACTGCGATGAATGAAAACCCTTTGTATTTTGAGGAGCACTGATCACCACAGGTATTTATGCTGGAGTAATATCTGGTGTTCTCATTCCTGAAATGTTGTTGGCACAGACTATTGCTTAAGAATATTTCAGAAGGCAATAAAATTCTACAGTCATCCCCATTTTCTTCGTATGTAGGAGGGAACTTTAGATGCTGGTTTACACTGAATGTAGACACAAAATGCTGGAGTAACTCAGTGGGTCAGGCAGCATCTCTGGAGAGAAGGAATGGGCGACGTTTCAGGTCAAGACCCTTCTTCGGATTGAGAGTCAGGGGAAAGGGGGTCTAGAGATATGGACGGGTAAGGTGTGAAAACGACGGATCAAAGCAGATGCTAATAAGGAATGGGTGATGTTTTCGGTTCGAGACCCTTCTTCAGACTGAGAGTCAGGGGAGAGGGAGTCGAGAGATATGGGAGGGTAAGTTGTAGAGCCTTCGGTGTACAACTTATCCATAACTATAGACTCCCTCTCCTGTGACTCTCAGTCTCTCAGTCTGAAGAAGGATCACAATCTGAAACGTCACCCATTCCTTCTCTCCAGGGATGCTGCCTGTCCCACCGAGTTACTCCAGCACTTTGTGTCTATCTTTGCTTTTCCTCAGTTATCTCTACTGAGGCCGACCAGTGCTGGTCTGAGTGAGACCACCCTGCCAGCACTTCTTTGAACTTGCTGAACCCTTCACTGGGGAATTGTAGGTTTAGTGGGCAGTGTGGAAGCCATTGAAGAGTGCGACATGATCTAGATAAACTGGGCAAGGGATGGTGGATGGAGTTTAACTGGGAAAGGGGAGGTGTTATGCTTTAGTAAGTTATAACTGGAGCAGGACTTGCAGAGTAAATGGTTAGGGTCTTGGAGAGTACCGTAGAGCAGAAAGGCCTAGAGGTGTGGGTACGTAGTTCCTTGAAAGTGGAGGTGTGGGCAGATGGGGTGGTGAAGGCAAGGCATTGAATCCTGGAGATATGGTGTCGTGCTATGATGTTACAAGTCATAATGTGGTGTCATGCTATGTTGTTACAAGTGAGACCACACTTGGAGCATTGTGCGCAGTTCTGGTAGTCCAGCCCTAGGAAGAATGTTGTTCTGCTGGAATGGGTGCAGAACGGTTCACAAGGATTTTAGCAGGACTGGAGGGCTTGAATTCTGAGGAGACGCTGGATAGGCTGGGACTTTTCTTGCCTGGTGTGTAGAAAGCTGAGGGGAGAGGTACATAAAGTCACGAGGGGCATTGGTAAGTTTGACAGTCTTTATCTCTGGATGGAGGAATCTAAAAACTGGAAGGCATAGGTTTCAGGTAAGAGGGGAAAGAGTTAAAAGGAACCTGAGGGGCAACATTTCACAAGGCAGGAGGTGTGTAATTGGAATGTGCTGCCAGAGGGAGCTGTAGCGATGGGTGTAATTGCAATGTTTAAAATACACTTGGACAGGTACATGGACAGAGATGGTTTGGAGGGATATGGAGCAAATTGTACGGGCATCTTGGTCAGCATGGACAAGTTGGGCTGAAGGGCCTGTTTCTTTACTTCTACCACTCGACTGGGAAAGGTTATTGCCAAAGATACTAGAGGAACAAGATGGACCACTCCGTTGAAATCGCCTTTACTGAAGTGTAGTACGCAAAGGTGCCATTTAGGTAGGCAAAACCCACCGTTCGCTCTGCCTCTCACAGTGTAAGCAGTGTTGTGTGTGTGTGATGATACCATTAAAATGCAGAATATATCTCATCTATCAATTCACAGATTTTTGTTATTTTTCTTTTAAAATGTTTCTGCAAGTTTCTGCCGACTAAAATGGCGTCGTGACGTACTACGGTTTTTAGGGTCGAGTGGTCTATCTTGTTCCTCTAGTATCTTTGGCTATTGCTGCATGAATGAATGTTTCCAATTAGTGCCTGTTTTCCCTCAGTCACCATTGAATGGTTGTGGAAGAAAAATTGGAAATGGGAAATTCGGCCTCTCAACCGATAAAGGTAACAATGTTTAGGGCAAGGTAAAGTCTGAATAAAGATAGTCTGAGGGTCTCTGATGACTGATGAAGTAGATCGTAGTTCAGGACCACTCCGGTTGTTGGTAGGATGTTTCAGTTGCCTGATAGCAACTGGGAACAAACTGTCCCTGAATCTGGAGGTGTGCATGTTCGCACTTCTGTACCTCTTGCCTGATGGGAGAGGGGAGAAGAGGGAGTGGCCGGGGTGAGACTCTTCCTTGATTATGTTGCTGGCCTTGCCAAGGCAAAGTGAAGTGTGGATGGAGTCAATGGAAGGGAGGTTGGTTTGCGTGATTGTCTGGGCTGCGACCACAATTCTCTGCAAAGTCTCGCGGCCTTGGATGGAGCTGTTCCCAAACCAAGCTGTGATGCTTCATTGAATCCCATCCACTGCCCCTCCATGTTAAATTATCCATGGCTGACGAGGCCATGAGCTGTGGTCTGAGATGTACCAGGGAAGGAAAAGGTGAGTCAGAACGTTCCCTGAATGAAGACCACCATTTGTGCCCTGTCATTGTCAGATGTAGGTCATGGTCAAGGCACCAGCCATGTTGGCAGCAACATCCCGCACACCCTTGACTTCTGTGACTGGTGTTGTTCAGAGCTTTCCCTCAATCCATTGCTGTGACGATCCCCTCCTGCTTGAGATAGACACAAAATGCAAGAGTGTCTCAGCGGGTCAGGCAGCATCTCTGGGGGAAAGGAATGGGTGACGTATTGGCTTGGAACTCTGGCCCGAGCCAGCCGCCATCTCCATCTGTGGTGGGACACAACATACCCAATGGTACTTGGGCCATGGATGAATACGATCTTCCCACCAAACCACATTGGCCTCAACCTCAGTCCTGTGGAATGATTTTGGTGGGCTCCAATTGCCAGGGAGAATAGAGCCTTGGCTGTTCAAAATAACGTCTAATGGAAGCCAAGCCTTAATGTAAGCTGACACCAGAAAGCTGATCTTTCTCAACCCGCTTTACCAAGCTGATGGGGCAGTCTAGTGTCCCAATGCCACAGCCTGTGCTACAACTAGATCTCTGATTTACAGCTTTTGCTTAACCAAGCAAAGAGGATAACCGGAAGATCGACACAAAATGCTGGAGTAACTCAGCGGGACAGGCAGCTTCTCTGGAGAGAAGGAATGGACAACGTTTTGGGTCTATCTTCGGTTTAAACCAGCATCTGCAGCTCATAGAGTCATAGAGTGATACAGTGTGGAAACCGTCCCTTCGGCCAAACTTGCCCACACCGGCCAACAAGTCTCAGCTATACTAGTCCCACCCGCGTTTGGTCCATAACCCTCCTTAGCTGTCCTATCCATGTACCAGTCTAACTATTTCTTAAACGATGGGATAGTCCCAGCCTCAACTACCTCCTCTGGCAGCTTGCTCCATACACCCACCACCCTTTGTGTGAAAAAGTTACCCCTCAGATTCCTATTAAATCTTTTCCCCTTCACCTTGAACCTATGTCCTCTGGTCCTCGATTCCCCTACTCTGGGTAAGAGACTCTGTGCATCTACCCGATCTATTCCTCTCATGATTTAGTACACATCTATAAGATCCCCCCTCATCCTCCTTGCACACAGAGGATGACCACTTTATCATTGTCTGGGATTGTCGCAATGTTCCATCTTCAGCAACACTGTTCCCAGGGTGATTTGCAGAGTGATCTCCACATTTAGTTGTCCCGCTGCACCCCAATACTGGAGACCTTGGTTCTCTCTATGCTTTCACTCTCGTCACTTTTCATTGAGCCCAGCTGCAGGGAGAGGCTCTGCGTTGTGACACTCTCCAGCAGGTGCTGCACTGCGCGGCCATTTGGTTAGCGAGGTGCCCTGGAGACGAGAACTGCAGTGTAAGACGGCAGTCCACAAATACTTAAATGAGGCGGCACGGTGGCGCAGCGGTAGAGTTGCTGCCTTACAGCGAATGCAGCATCGGAGACTCAGGTTCGATCCTGACTACGGGCGCCGTCTGTACGGAGTTTGTACGTTCTCCCCGTGACCTGCGTGGGTTTTCTCCGAGATCTTCGGTTTCCTCCCACACTCCAAAGACGTACAGGTATGTAGGTTAATTGACTGGGTAAAATGTAAAAATTGTCCCTAGTGTGTGTAGGATAGTGTTAATGTGCGGGGATCCCTGGGCGGCACGGACCCGGTGGGCCGAAGGGCCAGTTTCCGCGCTGTATCTCTAAATCTAAATCTAAATCTAAATTCAGACAAGGAATAAAACTGTGTAAAATTTCACGTGAAGACAATATCGTCGGTGTGTCTTGGTTCATGGTTCTGGAAGGCAATACTGTGAGTCAAACATGGAGCAAGACTGCCATCTGCTGTCAGGAAATGAAAGAGCGTCTCTGAAAATCAAGGCTGGCAAGTTCAATAGAACTCAAATTGCAATTATCAACCTTGCCCTGTAAATAATTAGGCACCAGCATATTGAAAAGACGTATGAAATTATATTCCAAAGAAACACATTGGCTTAATACTAAGATTCTCTCTCCCTGTTACTGCCCGGGGCTGCAGACTTTCTGGCATTTGTTTGCTTTTGGTTTAGTTCAGAGATACAGCTTGGAAACAGGCTCTTTGGCCCACTGAGTCCACGCTGACTAGCAATCACCTTCACACTAGTTGTTATCCTGCACACGGGGGACAATTTACAGAAGCCAATTAACCTACAAACCTGTACGTCTTTGGAGTGCGGGAGGAAACCAGAGCACCCGGAGAAAACCCACAGGGAGAACGTACAAACTCCGTACCAACAGCACCCTTTAAATAATGCCCCCCTCTCAACTTAAATCCATGCCCTCTATTCTTTAACATCTTCACCCTGAGAAAAGGGGCTCTGACTCTATAAGCTATCTATGCCTCTCATAATTCTTTATATTTATTTCTATCAGGTCTCCCCACAACCTCTGACATTCCAGATAGATCAATCCAAGTTTGCCCAACCTCTTCTTGGTAGTTAATAACCCTTTAATCCATGCACAGTTCTTAGTTTAGTTTCGTTTAGAGATACGGCGCGGAAACAGGCCCTTCGTCCCACCGAGTCCGCGCCGACCAGCGATCCCCGCACACTGACACTATCCTACACACACTGGGGACAATTTACAATTATACCAAACCAATTAACCGACAAACCTTTTGAGCTACAAACGTAGGCGTTTTGAGTATGGGAAGAAATTGGAGCACCCAGAGAAAACCCACGTAGGTGATGGAAAGAATGTATAAACTCTGTACAGACAGCACCCGTAGTCAGGATTGAACCTGAATCTCTGGTGCTGTCAGGCAGCAACTCTACTGCTGCGCCACCGTGCCGCCCATTCTGGTAAACCCCTTGTGCGTTCTCTCCACAGCTTCAATACCCTTCCCGTAACATCCTTCCTCATAACCCCTACCTGGTCAGTCGACCCCAGCAACTTTGTGGCTCCGTGTCTATCTGGTGCCTTTTGGACTTTGCCTGGAAGACTGAGGACATTGGACAGACACAAAATGCTGGAGTAACTCAGCGGGACAGGCAGCATCTCTGGAGAGAAGGAATGGGTGACGTTTCGGGTCAGGACACTTCATCAGCCTGGTGAAAGGTCTCGACCCGAAACGTCACCCATTCCTTCTGTTCAGATATGCTGCCTGTCCCGCTGAGTTACTCCAGCATTTTGAGTCTGTCTTCGGTTTAAACCAGCATCTGCAGTTCCTTCCTGCACCGAGGACATTGGCCATGACTGTTAACCTTGTCGGTCGCATACGTCAAATGCAAAATCCATCAGGGCTGACCCAAGGCTGCCTTGCAAATTACTACAGAATCACCACCCACATCGTTTGATGGTGCTGTTTGCTAGTGACTGCATGATGTCATTCAGTCAGCAGTAGTCAGTTCTATGTGACTGCACAGCGCAGTTGGTTCTTCAGCCTGAACAATAGCCTCTTGTACCCTATTTCAGCTTCAATCAGTCATTTGTTTTCTGACGTCCGAGAATGCATTCATTAACCCGAGCATTCATCCACAAGCTAACATTAGGAATGAGAGGGGATGTTCGAACACTTCATTTAATTCCTCCCCCCCCCCCCCCCCCCCCTCCATCCCACTTGCTAATGGCACCACAGAGCTTCCAGTTTGTCAGGCAGGAGCAGGTCATTCTGTCCCTTCAGCCTCTTCCACCATTCAGTGGGATCATGTTTTCCATCTCTACTTCTGCCACTCTATCGCGGCACGGTGGCATGGCTGCCTGTCCCTCTGAGTTACTCCAGCATTCCAGCACCTGTGTGACTATGTATGTGTGTGTATATATGTATATGTGTGTATGTATGTATGTGTGTGTGTATATATGTATGTGTGTGTGTATATATGTATGTGTGTGTGTGTATGTATGTATGTGTGTGTGTGTGTGTATATATGAATGTGTGTGTATGTATGTGTGTGTGTATATATGTATGTGTGTGTGTGTGTATGTATGTGTGTGTGTATATATGTACGTGTGTGTATATATGTATGTGTGTGTGTATGTATGTGTGTGTGTATATATGTACGTGTGTGTATATATGTACGTGTGTGTGTATATATGTATGTGTGTGTGTATGTATGTATGTGTGTGTGTATATATGTATGTGCGTGTGTATGTATGTGTGTGTGTATATATGTATGTGTGTGTATATATGTACGTGTGTGTGTATGTATATATGTATGTGTGTGTGTATGTATATATGTATGTGTGTGTGTATATATGTATGTGTGTGTATATATGTATATGTGTGTGTGTATATGTACGTGTGTGTGTATGTATATATGTATGTGTGTGTGTATATATGTATATGTGTGTGTGTATATATGTATGTGTGTGTGTATATATGTATGTATGTGTGTGTATATATGTATGTGTGTGTATGTATGTATGTGTGTGTGTATGTATGTATGTGTGTGTGTGTATGTATGTATGTGTGTGTGTATATATGTATGTGTGTGTGTATATATGTATGTATGTGTGTGTATGTATGTATGTGTGTGTGTATATATGTATGTGTGTGTGTATATATGTACGTGTGTGTGCGTAGATTTGTATAGATACACACACTGAACTTTTTTCTCGGTTATTACATTGTTTACAGTGCACTGTGTTTGCATAATCTGTTGTGCTGCTGCAAGCATGATTTTTTTTATTCTGTCTGGGACAATAAAACACTCCTGCCTCCTCACCTCACCTCACCTCGTGTTGGTAGCAGGCTTGGAGGCATTTGTACCAGCATCCATCATTTCATATTCCGCCCTCTTATGTCGAGCGAAGGATGCAAAACCTCAACAACGCATCCCTCCAGATTCAGGAACAGTTTAATTCCCGCTGCTGTCAGACTACTGAATGCAAATCTCATACGCTACTGATGGTCCTGATCCCCCAACCTACTTCATATCATATATATACAGCCGGAAACAGGCCTTTTCGGCCCTCCAAGTCCGTGCCGCCCCGTACATTAACACTATCCTACACCCACTAGGGACAATTTTTACATTTGCCCAGCCAATTAACCTACATACCTGTACGTCTTTGGAGTGTGGGAGGAAACCGAAGATCTCGGAGAAAACCCACGCAGGTCACGGGGAGAACGTACAAACTCCTTACAGTGCAGCACCCGTAGTCAGGATCGAACCTGAGTCTCCGACGCTGCATTCGCTGTAAAGCAGCAACTCTACGGCTGCGCTACCGTGACGCCTTACACTTTTTAAAAAATCTGCATCTTCTCTGTAACTGTAACACTGTATTCCACAATCTGGTTATATTTCTCTTTGACTGCCAGTCTTACGTATAATGATGGTGGAAGCAGAAGTATTGGATTTTGTAAGGCAGAAGGCGATAGATTTTTGTTTGATAAGCAAGAAAGTAAAAAGTTACCTGGATGAAAGAAAATGTGGCCACGTTCTGATTAAGCAACAGAGCAGGCTCTAGTGGCCAAAGGCCCATTACTTCTCCAAGTCTGCCTCTTTGTTATCCAACAATGTTGTGATCCTGTGAGACTTTACTCTGTGTGAGTTGTTGTCTGTGTATCTGAGGAAGGGTGTGCTAGCCCTGGGGAGGGTCCAGAGGAGGTTTACGAGGATGATCCCAGGGAAGTTTGGGTTAACATATGGTGAGCGTTTGAAGGCACTGGGCCTGTACTGGCTGGAGTTTAGAAGGATGAGGGGGACCTCATTGAAACTTACCAAATAGTGAAGGTCCTGGGTGGAGTGGATGCGGAGAGGATGTTTCCACTGGTGGGGGAGTCTTGGACCAGAGGGCACAGAATAAAAGGACATACTTTAGGAAGGAGGAATTTATTTAGTCAGAGGGTGGTTAATCTGTGGAATTAATTGCCACTGGGCTGTGGAGGCCAAGTCATTGGGTATTTTTAAGGTGGAGATTGACAGATTCTTGATTAGTGCGGGTGTCATAGGTTATGGGAAGAAGGCAGGAGAATGGGGTTGAGAGGGAAAGATAGATCAGCCATCGTTGAATGGGGGAGTAGACTCGATGGGCCAAATGGCCTACTTCTGCTCCTATCACTTCCTGAAGTTCTGCTGACCTGATTTGTCTTGCCCAAAAAAAAGCCTTTAGGTTTTGTCAAATGCGATTTTTTTCCCAAATCAATGTTGGTTCTGCTGGTCATATAATGAATCTCCAGGTGTCAGGGCTATTATTGAAAATGGATTCCAGTTACTTTTCTGAAATTGGTGTCAGTGTAGCTGTGTCTCCCAGTATCATCATGTTGTCCTCCTTTCTTGAATAATGACGGCAAGCTTGCTGGCTTCCAAAACACTTGGACTGTTGCAAGTAAAGATGGCTTCACTGACACCTTCAGTCTTTAGACAACAGGAGCAAATGATCACGATAACGTCTACCACAGAAAGAAGCCATCCAGCCATTAAATTCATGGCTTAGTTTTATGCAGGCAGGGTAAAGGTTGTCATGCCCAAATACAGACATCTCTAGACACAAAATGCTGAGGTAACTCAGTGGGACAGGCAGCATCTCTACAATGAAGGAATGGATGATGTTTCAGGTCGAGACCCCTATATCTTCAGTGTAAACCAGCATCTGCAGTCCCTTCCTACACAGGCATTTCTAGTCAGGTTCTGACCAATACACGAACAATAATTTTCATTATTTTGCCTTATTAGCACGGAAAATTTGTCGGAAGGAACTGCAGATGCTGGTTTAAACTAAAGATAGGCACAAAATGGTGGAGTAACTCAGCGGGACAGGCAGCATCTCTGGAGAGAAGGAATGGGAGACATCACCCTCTCCGGAGATGCTGCCTGTTCCTCCACCATTTTGTGTCTATCTTCAGCATGGAAAATATGTCTGGTAGACTTCCTTTGGGGCTGTTGACTTTTCTGTGCCACTGCTTAACTTAAAACGGAAGGACTTCTGCCTGATCTGTGTGCTGTTGTTGGGATATTTGTTGGTTGTGTGGGATGTCAGTGGATTCAGAGGCTTCGCCTGACACCTGCTGGAGGTGCCACGCCACTGCAGCTCTCTGTTTACAACTCCTCCAGCACACACGATCATCGGCCTGGCCTCTAGGCTGGAGAAGAACTAAAAGTTTCCGTGAAACGCTGGCCACTGCTTGGCTATCCTGCATCAATTTTTTTTTAAAAACCCATGTGTTTAAGTAAAACAGAACCTGCATCAATTTTTTTTTAAAAACCCATGTGTTTAAGTAAAACAGAAATGTTGGAAATCCTCTGCCACAGAAGGCAGTGGAGGCCAATACACTGGATGAATTTGAAAGAGAGTTAGATAGAGCTCTAGGGGCTAGTGGAATCAAGGGATGTGGGGAGAAGGCAGGCACGGGTTACTGATTGTGGATGATCAGCCATGACCACAATGAATGGCGATGCTGGCTCGAAGGGCCGAATGGCCTCCTCCTGCACCTATTTTCTATGTTTCTACGTTTCTATGAAATACACAGCAGGTCAGGCAGCTTTGATGGAAAAAGGATTAGTTTTCATCAAGCACCAATGAAGGGGTTGTTGACCTGAAATGCAAGTTCTGTGTCTCCTTCCACAGATGCTGCCAGATCTAGAACATAGTACACAGAGAGAGAACAGCACAGCACAGGAACAAGCCCTTTGGCCCACAATAGCTATGCCAAACAGTGGTGCAATGATTCTTTATCATCACATGTAAGGTGGGACAGTGATTTTTTTTTGTATTGCACACAGTTCAGTAAATTATCACGATACCTAAATACAATCCCAGATTATGCACAAAGTTTATGGAAATAGCCGTCTGAGTCCAAACGCAAGAGTCACCAGGTCACAGTTTAAGGATAAGGGGGAAGACTTTTAGGACCGAGATGAGAACGTTTTTTTTCACACAGAGAGTGGTGAATCTGTGGAATTCTCTGCCACAGAAGGTAGTTGAGGCCAGTTCATTGGCTATATTTAAGAGGGAGTTAGATGTGGCCCTTGTGGCTAAAGGGATCAGGGGGTATGGAGAGAAGGCAGGTACAGGCTACTGAGTTGGATGATCAGCCATGATCATATTGAATGGCGGTGCAGGCTCGAAGGGCCGAATGGCCTCCTCCTGCACCTATTGTCTATGTTTCTATGTTTTGGCACCATTTACAAAGTCCAAGCTGCAGTTGTCCATCAAGGCCTGTTGCAGCCATCGCCTGTCTCCAGATTGTCCAGCGAACCGTCGTCCCTCCCCTCGCCGAGCCCACCTCAGCCTTGGTGCTCTGGGGGCTCCCCTCCCCTTCCCAAGCCCACCTCAGCCACGGTGATCTGGATACTCCCCTCCCCTCGCCGAGCCCACCTCAGGCCCCGATTCTTCCTGGTGGCCCTTTGTTCTTGCATCCGCCATCGCCGACCCCCCCCCCCCCCCCCCCCCCCCCCCCCCCCCTTCACCTCCTCTCCGGCTCTCGGGTGCTCGGGGCCGAGCAGGGGCCGGGCTCGGCGGCCTTCCTCTCTAGCCAGGCTTCCCGGTTCCACGGCGAGCAGGCCCGGCCAGCTGTCAGGGAATGGCCACGGAGACTCAGGTTCGATCCTGACTACGGGCGCCGTCTGTACGGAGTTTGTACGTTCTCCCCGTGACCTGCGTGGGTTTTCTCCGAGATCTTTGGTTGCCTTCCACACTCCAAAGACATACAGGTATGTAGGTTAATTGACTGGGTAAATGTAAAAATTGTCCCTAGTGTGTGTAGGATAGTGGTAATGTGTGGGGATCGCTGGGCGGCGCGGACTCGGTGGGCCGACTGGGCCTGTTTCCGCGCTGTATTTCTAAATCTAAATCTAATTAAGCTCCAGGCCAAAGATATAAACGCTCTCTTGGCAGATCAATAGCCGATAGTGCTTTATTAGTCACATATGCAACAGCGCCGTTATTCAAAGACCCAAGTCCAGGCCTGCCATCTTTGTGTCCGGGGGCGCCTCCTGCAGCTGACCTTGAAGGCGCTCGAGGCATCACCCCGGTATTCCCTGCCACTGGCCCACGCTCTTCACATCCGGCGCCGCCAAGCTCCCTCCCGGTTACACCGACCGACGAGCCTTTGGGCGGGAGCCTGGCCACGGCACCTTGGCACCTCGGCACCTCGGCAATGCCTCCGCCAGGTCTTGAGAGAAGTCGTGGTGGAATTCTCTGCCGCAGAAGGCGGTGGAGGACAATTTACTGGATGTTTACAAGAGAGAGTTAGATACAGCTCTGAGGGCTAACGGAATCAAGGGAACGGGGTACTGATTCTGGATGATCAGCCATGATCTTATTGAATGACGGTGCTGGCGCGAAGGGCTGAATGGCCTCCTCCTGCACCTATTTTCTGTGATTCTATGTTTCTGAGTGACGTCGGTGACCGTGGGTTTAAGCACAGTCTCTGCAATGCTCACAGATGGATCCTGAGGTGAGACTGTAGGACAGTCCAAGAGCTACTCGTGTGTCCACATACACTGTGGATGTTACCACATGGAAGGGACCCCACTGGCAACACTGCAAATGCACGTATTCAGCTGTACATGGTCTTCAAACGCACCACTGCATTATGAAACACGGGTGTAATGGAGAACAACTAAAGGGCTAAGGGGAATAGGCAGAGGGTAGTAGTGGTGGGGTGGGTGTAGGAACTTTGGGAGTCCAGGACAATCTGATACATACAACATTGCAGCATGGGGACTGGCACTTTGGTCCCCAATATCTGTGCCGAGCATGATGCCTATGTAATGCAAAAGTCAGATCAAAGCCATTCATGAGCTCCCTCCCGGTCACTTCTTCACCGAGACCATTGGAAAGGTGAGCTCCCCCAACTTGCCAAGGCTACAAACATTAGACACAAACAGCTGGAGTAACTCAACGGGTCAGACAGCATCTACGGAGAAAAGGAATAGGTGACGTTTCGGGTCGAGACACCCTCTCAGACTTCTCAGTCTGAAGAAGGGTCTAGACCCGAGACATCACCTATTCCTTCTCTCCAGAGACGCTGCCTGTCCCGTTGAGTTACTCCAGCTTTTTGTGTCTATCTTCGGTTTAAACCAGCGTCTGCAGTTCCATCTTACACAAGGCGACAGAAGTGCCTGGAATGGCTACTCTCGGCAAGAGAGTCTAACCACTTCCCCCTTTACGTGTCAAGGGCTTTGGGGAGAAGGCTGGAGGAGGGGGCTGAGAGGCAAAGATAGATCAGCCATGATTGAATGGCGGAGTAGACCTAATGGGCCAAATGGCCTAATTCTGCTCCTATCTCTTATGAACGTAAAGTCTCACACTTCCTGGTGCACTACTTACCTGATTTGCCTTGTAAGAAAATAACTGCAGATGCTGGTACAAATCGAAGGTATTTATTCACAAATGCTGGAATAACTCAGCAGGTCAGGCAGCATCTCGGGAGAGAAGGAATGGGTGACGTTTCGGGTCGAGACCCTTCTTCAAACAGATTTGTCTTGTTAAGTACATGGCCAAAAATCGCCTCTAGGTTTTGTCCAGAAACAATGTTGCTTCTGCTGGTCATATCATGAATCTCCAATCAGCCTTTTGGACTGGTGCCGATCACAGTGGCATTGATGGTGCAGTGGGGTGATGAGCTGTTGGTGCTGGAGTACTGGCGTTCCAGTCACAGGAAGGCTGGGCTGCACAATATAAAGTGAGCTGACACAATTCATTGCCCTCTCACAATGCAGACTGTGCGTGGCCTGGTTCAACACAGCCCACCCGTACACCTATTAGAAATGCATCGGCCAGGGTCTGTTCCTCGCTGTCTGCTCGTGTGTTATCCCCCAAGATGGACACTAAATCCTGTAACTGGAACGCCCGTACTCCAGCACCAACAGCTCATCAAGATTATTAAGGGGTTGGACACGTTAGAGGCAGTAAACATGTTCTCAATGTTGGGGGAGTCCAGAACAAGGGGCCACAGTTTAAGAATAAGGGGTAGGCCATTTAGAACGGAGATGAGGAAAAACCTTTTCAGTCAGAGAGTTGTGAATCTGTGGAATTCTCTGCCTCAGAAGGCAGTGGAGGCCAATTCTCTGAATGCATTCAAGAGAGAGCTGGATAGAGCTCTTAAGGATAGCGGAGTCAGGGGGTATGGGGAGAAGGCAGGAACGGGGTACTGATTGAGAATGATCAGCCATGATCACATTGAATGGCGGTGCTGGCTCGAAGGGCCGAATGGCCTCCTCCTGCACCTATTGTCTATTGTCTATTGTCTATTGAGTAACTCAGCGGGACAGGCAGCATCTCTGGAGAGAAGGAATGGGTGACGTTTCGGATCGAGACCCTTCTCACCTCAACTCACCCACACCGACCAACATGCCCCATCTACACTAGTCGCTCCTTCATAGGCTAGGCTTAGATCGAACCCTCTACACCTATCCTATCCTTGTACCATGTATCCTCTTCGGATCGTTCACCTTGTCGTGGTGAAGAGGCTTGCGTGCCCCCATGATTCTGAGAGCGATGCCGTGGGAAGCACTAGCTTCTGGTGGGGCCACCCATGGCGGTAACGTCGAGGATGAGGGTCCAGACTAAAAATGATCCAAAGTGCAACACCTCAACGGCGGACCAGGCAGACAAAGTTATCTTGAACTCAACGGCTGGGAAGGCGGATGAAGGCTGCAACAGATCTATCAGCTCCAATCATCTTGGTTCCCTTGCCATTGGAATTAGTTGATTGATTTGTGCTTCCTATTTTTATTATCAAAAACATGTATTCAATTATTTAAAACCAATATTTACAATGCAATAAAACTAAACAGAACCCACCAGCAGAATACAATGCAATACAAACAAATATGCCAAAAGAATCTATTATACAACTATATCACAATCCTTACCCAGGATGCATCGGTGCCCAGCGGTCCCGGGAATCCCCCAGGGTGCCCCTGGACAGCGCGTGGTCCCTCTCCAACACCACCCGGGCGCGGATGTAACCCCGGAAAAGGGGCAGGCAGCCGGCTCGGGCAGAGCCCTCTTCCGCCTGGTGCCGTGAGTCGCGGATGGCCAGCTTGACCCAGGAGCAACCCAATCAGGTCATCTTCGGCCCTGCCCTCTCCCCTACGCACAGGGTGTCCAAAGATGAGGATGGTGGGTGAGAAGTGCAGCCAATAGGCAAGGAGCAGTCCCTTTGGATATTGGAACGGGGCAACCGTGTGCTTCTTGGAGTGCAACATCAGGTACACGTTAAACACACACACACGCAGCACAAAACCTCACTCAAGACTTTCGGCGATCGGGAAAGGGCGATGGGAGCAGGCGACGTGACGGCTGGAAGCTCCCAGTCAAGAACTGGCACGGAAGCGGTGAATACTCAACTCGGTCGCTCAACTTTGGACTCGTAAGCCACCTGAGAGTTCATAAAATCAACAGAACGTAGACCATCATCCTCGACCTCGAGGGACAGGCACCACCTGTCTGAATGGTTTTTTTAAATGTTGTGATAGTACCTGCCTCAACCACCTGCGTTGGCAGCTACTTCCATACACCAACCACCCTTTGTGTACAAAAACGTTGTCCCTCAGGTTCCTATTAAATCTCTCTTCCCCCCCCCCCCCCCCCACCCTCCCCAATCACCTTAAACCTATGTCCTCTGGTTCTGTGCTAAAGGAATAAAAGGCTGCTACTGTCCGTAATGCCCAACACAATACACTTAATTGTTTAATGTCTATTTTTCTTGCCCTTTAAAAAAAACAGCAAAAGACAATAGACAATAGACAATAAACAATAGACAATAGGTGCAGGAGTAGGCCATTCGGCCCTTCGAGCCAGCACCGCCATTCAATGTGATCATGGCTGATCATTCTCAATCAGTACCCCGTTCCTGCCTTCTCCCCATACCCCCTGACTCTGCTATCCTTAAGAGCTCTATCTAGCTCTCTTGTGAATGCATTCAGAGAATTGGCCTCCACTGCCTTCTGAGGCAGAGAATTCCACAGATTTACAACTCTCTGACTGAAAAGGTTTTTCCTCATCTCCGTTCTAAATGGCCTACCCCTTATTCTTAAACTGTGGCCCCTGGTTCTGGACTCCCCCAACATTGGGAACATGTTTCCTGCCTCTATCGTGTCCAACCCCTTAATAATCTTATATGTTTCGATAAGATCCCCTCTCATCCTTCTAAATTCCAGTGTATACAAGCCTAGTCGTTCCAGTCTTTCAACATATGACAGTCCTGCCATTTCAGAATTAACCTAGTAAACCTACGCTGCACGCCCTCAATAGCAAGAATATCCTTCCTCAAATTTGGAGACCAAAACTGCACACAGTACTCCAGGTGCAGTCTCACTGGGGCCCTATACAACTGCAGAAGGACCTCTTTGCTCCTATACTCAACTCCTCTCGTTATGAAGGCCAACATTCCATTGGCTTTCTTCACTGCCTCTTGTACCTGCATGCTTCCTTTCAGTGACTGATGCACTAGGATCTCGTTGTACTAATGGACACCATTCAGATAATACTCTGCCTTCCTATTCTTACAACCAAAGTGGATAACCTCACACTTATCCACATTAAACTGCATCTGCCATGCATCCGCCCACTCACACAACCTGTCCAAGTCACCCTGCAACCTCATAGCATCTGCATAGAAGAGGTTGGTTGTACAGATGGTCTTAGCAGAGCAAACATTAATGTCACCCATTTCTTCTCTCCAGAGATGCTGCCTGTCCCGCTGAGTTACTCCAGTGTCTATCTTTGGTGTAAAGCAACACCTGCAGTTCCTTCCTACACATGTGTGTTATCCCCACTGTGGAAAGGTCTCAGTGCCAGTAGACCCTGAGTGAGTTTATTGCTTGCTCCATTAAGATCGCCTGAGAGACCAACCTCCTCTGCTAGTCAGGGGTGCAGTGCTACCGGAGCTCACCGGAGCACCGCTCTGTCACCTCTGTAAAACAAAAAGCCCAAATAAACAGCGGGGAATTTTAACCAGCGGGGAATTTAACAGTGGCCGCTCCGGCACCTAAAAAATTACCACTGCAACACTGCTGCTAGCTAAAGTTTTTTATAAAAGGGCAAGATAAATAGACATTAAACAAGTGGGTATATTGTATTGGGTATTTTGTACAGTAGCAGCCATTTATTTCTTTAGCACAGAACCAGAGCACATGGGTTTAAGGTGATTGGGGGAAGCGGGGGAGATTTAATAGGGGAACCTGAGGGGCAACTTGGAAGTAGCTGCCATCGCAGGTAGTTAAGGCAGGTCCTATCACAATGTATAAAACAGCATTTAGACGGGTACATGGATCGGATAGCTGTCGAGCGTTAGGGCCAAACACCTACAAGTGGGACGAGTGTAGATGGGCTATCTTTGTTTGGTGTGGGCAAGTTGAGCTGAAGGGCCTGTTTCCATGCTCTATAACTCAATGACACGACCGAAGCAACGTAACTTACTGCAGGAAATTGGTGAGAATTTGCTTGCAGGCTGATTAAATGACCGTGTTTATTACTTTGGAGCGGTGATCCAGTTGTATTGATATTTAAAATACGCAACTATAGATATAACCCATTCATCTTCTTCAGTCTGACAGGGCGGCACGGTAGCGCAGCGGTAGAGTTGCTGCTTTACAGCGAATGCAGCGCCGGAGACTCAGGTTCGATCCTGACTACGGGTGCTGCACTGTAAGGAGTTTGTACGTTCTCCCCGTGACCTGCGTGGGTTTTCTCCGAGATCTTCGGTTTCCTCCCACACTCCAAAGACGTACAGGTATGTAGGTTAATTGGCTGGGTAAATGTAAAAATTGTCCCTAGTGGGTGTAGGATAGTGTTAATGTGCGGGGATCACTGGGCGGCACGGACTTGGAGGGCCGAAAAGGCCTGTTTCCGGCTGTATATATATGATATGATATGATAAGGGTCTCGACCCGAAACGTCCCCTATTCCTTCCCTCCAGAGATGCTGTCTGAGCCGCTGAGTTACTCCAGCTTTTTTGTGTCTATCTTCGGTTTAAACCAGCATCTGCAGTTCTTTCCTATACGTAACCCATTCATCTGCCTGCAGTTGCTGTTGCCAATCCACAGAGAGCACTATGGTCATTCAAGTAATGGGTGTTGCTGTGAAAAACTGTACTGGTCCAGTCTCCGTCACCTTTCTGTGAGACCTATGGAATTTTCTTTGCCTCAATCCTGATTATGTGTCTGCCCTTATCCCATCATCCACTCAATTTATAAGAATTAATCCAGGAATAGGCAATAGACAATAGAAAATAGGTGCAGGAGAAGGACATTCGGCCCTTCGAGCCAGCACCGCCATTCAATGTGATCATGGCTGATCATTCTCAATCAATACCCCGTTCCTGCCTTCTCCCCATACCCCCTGACTCCGCTATCCTTAAGAGCTCTATCTAGCTCTCTCTTGAATGTATTCAGAGAATTGGCCTCCACTGCCCTCTGAGGCAGAGAATTCCACAGATTCACAACTCTCTGACTAAAAAAGTTTTTCCTCATCTCAGTTCTAAATGGCCTACCCCTTATTCTTAAACTGTGGCCCCTGGTTCTGGACTCCCCCAACATTGGGAACATGTTTCCTGCCTCTAACGTGTCCAACCCCTTAATAATTTTATACTATGAGTGGGTTTGCATATGATGAGCGTTTGACAGCACTGGGCCTGTACTCGCTGGAGTTTAGAAGGATGAGGGGGGAACTCATTGAAACTTACAGAATAATGAAAGGCATAGATAGAGTGGTTGTGGAAAGGATGTTTCCACTGGTGGGAGAGTCTAGGACCAGAGGTCACAGCCTCAGAATTAAAGGGTGCTCTTTTAGAAAGGAGGTGAGGAGAAACTTCTTTAGTTAGAGGGTAGTTAATCTGTGGAAATCAGAGGGCAGTGGAGGCCGTCGGATGATATTTTTAAGGCAGTGATAGACAAATTCTTGATTAGAACAGGTGTCAAGGGTTATGGGGAGAAGGCAGGAAAATGGGATTATGAGGCAGAGATCATCAAAGATTGAATGGCGGAGTAGACTCGATGGGCCGAATGGCCTGACTCTATTCCTGTAACTTGTGAACTTGTAAATTGAGGTATGTGCGGAGCAATGGAGCTGCCCCACACAGAAGCAGGCTCTTCGACCAACTCATTCATGCAGCCCAACTTTCCCAATCGAGCTTAGACACAAAGTGCTGGAGTAACTCAGCGGGTCAGGCAGCATCTCAGGGTGACGTTTTGGGTCGAGAATCTGAGAGTCTGAGTGAGAGCAAGCCATGAGTCTGAAGAAGGGTCTCGACCCGAAATGTCACCTATTCCTTCTCTGCAGAGATGCTGCCTGTCCCGCTGAGTTACACCAGCATATTGTGCCTATCTTCGGTTTAAACCAGAATCTGCAGTTCCTTCCTATACAAATAATATATTTTTTAATTTTTTTTAAACGGCACTTGCAATATGTTAGCTCTCATTGCTGTGCAATAACTTGCTGTCTTGATTGAACTATACACTGCCTTGACCGTATTGTAATTGTTTTGTCTATATCGTATTAGAGGTCAGTTTGTTTAATTCAGTAGATTAGGTTTATCTTGTTATGGATAAAGGTTTAGCCTTTGTACTCTCTGCTGTGTGTGAATGCATCATCTGGACTGCTTTAATTTCGCTGTACTTTGTGTAGTGACAATAAAGGTTTTTCACATTTACATTTACATTTACATGAGACAGACAGCTTCATCCCGAGCCAGTCTGAAGAAGGGTCTCGACCCGAAACGGGTCACCCATTCCCTCTCTCCTGAGATGCTGCCTGACCCGCTGAGTTACTCCAGCATCTTGTGAAATAAATACCTTCGATTTGTACCAGCATCTGCAGTGATTTTCTTACACTTGTTTAGAGATTGAGTGTAGGAACAGGCTCAATAGACAATAGACAATAGGTGCGGGAGTAGGCCATTCAGTCCTTCGAGCCAGCACCGCCATTCAATGCGATCATGGCTGATCACTCTCAATCAGTACCCCGTTCCTGCCTTCTCCCCATACCCCCTCACTCCGCTATCCTTAAGAGCTCTATCCAGCTCTCTCTTGAAAGCATCCAACGAACTGGCCTCTACTGCCTTCTGAGGCAGAGAATTCCACACCTTCACCACTCTCTGACTGAAAAAGTTCTTCCTCATCTCCGTTCTAAATAGCCTACACCTTATTCTTAAACTGTGGCCCCTTGTTCTGGACTCCCCCAACATTGGGAACATGTTTCCTGCCTCTAATGTGTCCAATCCCCTAATTATCTTATATGTTTCAATAAGATCCCCCCTCATCCTTCTAAATTCCAGTGTATACAAGCCTAATTGCTCCAGCCTTTCAACATACGACAGTCCCGCCATTCCGGGAATTAACCTAGTGAACCTATGCTGCACGCCCTCAGCTCTTCAGCTCATCAAGGCCACGCTGGCCATCGATCACACGTTAATGCTCGTCCTATGTCATCCCGCTTTCCCGTCCACTCCTTGCACACGAGGAGCAATTTACAGGGGCCAGGTAACCTACAATCCCACTCGCCTTTCGGATGTGTGGTGGAAAACGGAGGTAAACCACAAGGTCACAAGGTGAACGTGCAAACTCCAGGTAGACAGCATCCAAGGTCAGTGTTGAACCCGCATCTCTGGCACTGTGAGGCAGCAGCTCTACCACCTGCCCCACCATACCCCCCCCAATTATTATTTTTACGTTTTCATATTTTTGCTTATAATATTCATGTTTCTTATATTTTATTATAATAAAGAAAGAGACCCATTCACTGTGCCAATTTCAGATCAATCCCATCAAGCGCATTCCTCTACATATTTCACAGCAACCTGTTCTTCCTCATACGCCCATCAATGCCTCCTGATTCTCAATCCGTCCACCAACACTAGTGGGTACGGCAACAACAGCCAACAAATCTAGCAAACGCTGGTGCTGGGAGGCGAATCTGTGGAATTCTTTGCCACAGAAGGCTGTGAAGGCCAAGTCAGTGGATATATTCAATGCAGAGATAGATAGATTGTTGATTAGTGCGGGTGCCAGAGGTTATGAGAAGAATGGGGTTAGGAGGGAGAGATAGATCAGCCATGGGCGGCACGGTAGCGCAGCGGTAGAGTTGCTGCTTTACAGCGAATGCAGCGCCGGAGACTCAGGTTCGATCCTGACTACGGGTGCTGCACTGTAAGGAGTTTGTACGTTCTCCCCGTGACCTGCGTGGGTTTTCTCCGAGATCTTCGGTTTCCTCCCACACTCCAAAGACGTACAGGTACGTAGGTTAATTGGCTGGGTAAATGTAAAAATTGTCCCTAGTGGGTGTAGGATAGTGTTAATGTGCGGGGATCACTGGGCGGCACGGACTTGGTGGGCCGAAAAGGCCTGTTTCCGGCTGTATATATATGATATGATATGATATGATATGATGATATGATATGATATGATATATGATATGATATGATATGATTGAATGGTAGAGTAGTCTTGATGGGCCGAATGGTCTAATTCTACTCCTATCACTTACGATCTTATGATCTAGCAACCCGCACATCATTGGGCTGTACTAGGAAACCTCCACGTACACAGGGAGAACGTGCAAACTCCACACAGAGAGCACTGGAGGTCAGGATCAAACTCGTGCCACTGGAACTGTGAGGCAGCAGTGTGACCTGCTGGTAACTTCAAGGAATTTGATTTTACATCAACTGTAACAAAGTACTTAACTACATGCTTAAAATAAATGTGAAGAATATACTAGCAAAGTTACACAAAATCGCCATATCGTACCCGTCCGGCCCTCGTGCGGTAAGAGACCGATTGGAGGCGTGGGTTCGTATCCCACTTCTGACACCATGTAACAAAGTACTTAAGTACATGCTAAGATACAACGCATCATTTTATTGAAGCACTTACAGCATAGTACCTGCAGTACATTACAGCTCCGAGCTGCTACCTACTGCCTGACGTAGGCGAGTTCTTAATATTATAAAGCACGTACTAGGCGGGACTACTACTAACAAGCACTACGATTGGCTGGCATGCAATAGCCCATCTACATGAACCATTTCAATATAACACTTATACCTGCACATGGATTGCAAGGAATTCCCTTCTCTCGTCCAGCACATAAAGATCAAAGATGAAGCAAGATGCTGCAGTTACTTTCAACAAACTTTAAAGATTTGACTTCAAATTACAATGCAATGCAAATAAGAATAAATAAATTATGATTTTATTTGCCCAGTGGAATAAAAATAAACTCCTTGCCCCTTGCTACCTTAACATTTCCATTGATCTCATTCAATTCTCTAAAACTCATTCAGTTTCTCTAAAACGGGCGGCGTGGTGGCGTAGCGGTAGAGTTGCTGCCTTACAGCACCAGAAACCCAGGTTCGATCCTGACCATGGGCGCTGCCTGTACGGAGTTAGTACGTTCTCCCAATGACCATGCAGGTTTTCTCCAAGATCTTCGGGTTTGTGGATTAATTGGCTTAGTACCATTAATGTACTAAATTAATGGTACATTTAATTTAGGGATGATTAAATGTACAGTCATCCCTCGTGTGTGTGGGATAGTATTAGTGTGTGGGGGTCGCTGGTCGGTGCAGCCTCAATAGACAATAGACAATAGACAATAGACAATAGACAATAGGTGCAGGAGTAGGCCATTCGGCCCTTCGAGCCAGCACCGCCATTCAATGTGATCATGGCTGATCATTCTCAATCAGTGCCCCGTTCCTGCTTTCTCCCCATACCCCCTGACTCCGCTATCCTTAAGAGCTCTATCTAGCTCTCTCTTGAATGTATTCAGAGAATTGGCCTCCACTGCCCTCTGAGGCAGAGAATTCCACAGATTCACAACTCTCTGACTAAAAAAGTTTTTCCTCATCTCTGTTCTAAATGGCCTACCCCTTATTCTTAAACTGTGGCCCCTGGTTCTGGACTCCCCCAACATTGGGAACATGTTTCCTGCCTCTAACATGTCCAACCCCTTAATATTCTTATACGTTTCGATAAGATCCCCTCTCATCCTTCTAAATTCCAGTGTATACAAACCTAGTCGCTCCAGTCTTTCAACATATGACAGTCCCGCCATTCCGGGAATTAACCTAGTAAACCTACGCTGCACGCCCTCAATAGCAAGAATATCCTTCCTCAAATTTGGAGACCAAAACTGCACACAGTACTTCAGGTGCGGTCTCACTAGGGCCCTGTACAACTGCAGAAGGACCTCTTTGCTCCTATACTCAACTCCTCTTGTTATGAATGCCAACATTCCATTGGCTTTCTTCACTGCCTGCTGTACCTGCATGCTTCCTTTCAGTGACTGATGCACTAGGACACCAAGATCTCGTTGTACTAACTGGACACCATTCAGATAATACTCTGCCTTCCTATTCTTACCACCAAAGTGGATAACCTCACACTTATCCACATTAAACTGCATCTGCCATGCATCCGCCCACTCACACAACCTGTCCAAGTCACCCTGCAACCTCATAGCATCTTCCTCACAGTTCACACTACCACCCAGCTTTGTATTATCTGCAAATTTGCTAATGGTACTTTTAATCCCTTCATCCAAGTCATTGATGTATATTGTAAATAGCTGCGGTCCCAGCACCGAGCCTTGCGGTACCCCACTAGTCACTGCCTGCCATTCTGAAAGGGACCCATTTATCCCCACTCTTTGCTTTCTGTCTGTCAACCAACTTTCTATCCATGTCAGTACCCTACCTCCAATACCATGTACTCTAATTTTGCCCACCAATCTCCTATGTAGGACCTTGTCGAAGGCTTTCTAAAAGTCGAGGTACACCACATCCACCGGCTCTCCCCTGTCAATTTTCCTAGTTACATCCTCCCTTCGAAGGGCCTATTTCTGCACTGCATCTCAAAACTCAATTACAAAATGGCGATTCACTTTCAGTTCAGGACCTCCTTTTACAGATGTTGCCTGATGTAATAAATGTCTCCAATGTTTTTGGTTGGGGTATCATATTAATGCTGATATGAACATCATAGAGATGGCACATAAACCTTTGGGCTTGATCAGCTAATTTTCTGGTTTGGAGCCCACAGGCTGAGATCAAGACTCAAGAGTGTTTAATTATCATTTGCATCAGGACCAGAAACACTAAAATTCATAATTGCTGCAGCTTTGTGGGAACAAGCAATACAACGGCTCGGCCGCGGGGCCTTCCATCGCCCGGTACGGCCGCGGGACTTTCCAGCGCCCGGTGCGGCTCGGCCGCGGGACCTTCCATCTCCTTGCGGGGGCTGTGCGGGTCGGTCGCATCGGTAGGGGTCGAGCTGTCTGTCCGTGGGTGCGGGGGGAAGAGAGAGGAAGTTTTTTTGCCTCCATCACAGTGAGGGGGTGTTTGGAGTCATTGTGATGGATGTTTGTGTTGGGGTTGTGTGTCCTGTGTTCTATTTTTTTGCTCTGTGACTGCTGGCAAATGAATTTCGTTCGGTATCGAATGACAATAAAGGTATTTTGTATTCAACAGCACATTAAATAAATGCACGATAATACAATATAATTATCAATTGTACTAGCTAGCTGGACGATGGCTCAGCGGTAGAGTTGCTGCCTTACCGCGCTTACAGCGCCGGAGACCCAGGTTCCATCCCGACTACGGGTGCTGTACTGTACGGAGTTTGTACGTTCTCCCCGTGACCTGCATGGGTTTTCTCCGAGATCTTCGGTTTCCTCCCACACTCCAAGGACGTACAGGTTTGTAGGTTAATTGGTTTGGTAAATGTAAAAATTGTCCCTCGTGTGTGTAGGATAGTGTTAGTGTGCGTGGATCGCTGGGCGGCACGGTCTCGGTGGGCCGAAGGGCCTGTTTCCATGCTGTATCTCTAAACTAAACTAAACTAAAGCGGGTATTGATTCCCAGATACCAGCAAGAAGGATTTGTCTGCTTCTCATCACAGGGTGAATCCGTTCTTGGCAGAATGTTTGACAGAATAAATCATGTTGGAGCCAAAACATACTGTAAGCTGTGGTCCTCTTCCCACAGATGTGGCCTGATCCGATATATCGGCCATTTTCAGTTTTGATTTTCAACCATTCCTCCACACAGGGTGATATTTCATTTTCCCAGTTCCAACAGCAAAGGAAAAGGACACCTAGATGGGAAAGCCAATGACATTTTCATTACTCTGCCTCCAGGTTCCGAGTACTTTGTTGCAATGAATTGCAAAGCGTTTGTGCCTGAAATTTAATTTCAAGAGCATCAGGATTGTACAAAGCCAACATGGATTTATGAAAGGAAAGTCATGTTTGACTAATCTACTGGAGCTGTCTGAAGATGCAACCAGTAGAAGGGATAGGGAGAAGGGTCTCGACCCGAAAAGTCAGTCAGAAGGGCGGCGCGGTGGCGCAGCGGTAGAGTTGCTGCCTTACAGCGAATGCAGCGCCGGAGACGCTAGTTCGATCCCGACTGCGGGTGTTGTCTGTACGGAGTTTGTACGTTCTCCCCGTGACCTGCGGGGGTTTTCTCCGAGATCTTCGGTCTCCTCCCACACTCCAAAGACGTGCAGGTATGTAGGTTAATTGGCTTGGTGTACGTGTAAATTGTCCCTAGTGTGCGTGGGATAGTGTTAATGTGCGGGGGTCGCTGGTCGGCGCGGTCGGTGCGGACCTGGTGGGTCGAAGGGCCAGTTTCCGCGCCGTATCTCTAACCTAAAACTAAATTAAAAGAAGCGTCTCGACCCGAAACGTCACCCATTCCTTCCCTCCAGCTTTTTGTGCCTATCTTCGAGAAGACAGGGGGGCCCAGCGGATGTACCGGTTGTGGATTTCCCAATGATGTTCGATAAGACCCTGCACAAGACGTTGACCAACAAGGTTACAGCACATGGAATTCAATGAAGAGGCAATGGAACTTGTCACGTGTACCGAGGCACAGTGAGACTCTACGTTCTCGCATACAATGGACAAAGTACGCAGTCACCACATCCCTGGTGCTGACGTAGTTACAGAAGCACTCAGAGTCTGCACGGTCGCTCTTTGTTCTCCATGCCCCCACCACGCCCACTGGGTCTCTCCTTGTTCTCAGCGCCCCCCCCCCCCACCCCACCCCCATGTTGGCTCCCTCTTTGTTCCCAGCGCCTTGACCACCTCTCCACGGCACATCGTCGACCCAATCCGACCCGACCCGACCGCCTGTCTACAGCTTGTCCTCAGCCCACCATCTCACCGCGGCTCGCCCTCAGCCTCACCGCCTCGCCCGCTCGCATGGTTCTCCAGCAAGCCGTCCCTCTCCCCTCCAGTCCTTCAGCCTTCGTGCCCCGGGTGGGGGGTGGAGAACCTCCCGCAGCCGAGGTTAGACCCCCCCCCCCCCCCACCACATCGGGACCCCCCCCCCCCCACCGGCCCTTTGTCTGGTGTCGCCGACTCCTTCCCCGTTCCTGAGCGTCGGAGGCGAGCAGGAGATGAGCCTTAGGCCCACCCCAGGAGATGAGCCTCCGGCCCACCCCAGGAGATGAGCCTCCGGCCCACCCCAGGAGATGAGCCTCAGGCCCACCCTAGGAGATGAGCCTCAGGGCCCACCCCAGGGGGGGCTCTGCGGCCGGCTACCTGTCAGGGTTTGGCAAACGCCCGCGCGGGGCCCTGTGTCAGTCGACACCAGTCGCTCAAGGACGAGTACGGAGGCGTCTCCCATGGAAAGGCCGTGGCACGGTTAGTCCTTTGCCCATTGGGGGATAATAACGGACGTGCATTGATAAAGAGTCACCAGATAGAAAAGCAATGTCTGGTAATATATGGATCATTCTCAGGTTGACCGGAATTGACCGGTATAGGAGTGTGAAAACGCACACCATCAGATTCAGGGACAGTTTCTTCCCAGCTGTTATCAGGCAACTGAACCATCCTACCACAACCAGAGAGCAGTGCTGAACTACTATCTACCTCTGATGTCCCTCGGACTATCCTTGATCGGACTTTGCTGGCTTTACCTTGCACTAAACGTTATTCCCTTATCATGTATCTATACACTGTAAACGGATTGCTTGTAATCATGTATTGTCTTTCTGCTGACTGGTTAGCACGCAACAAAACACTTTTCACTGCTGAACTGACCTGGTGACCCCAGCTTGTCCCAATCTTCATCACCCACTTGGCCGAGGGTAAAAAATGTAAATTCTTTCACTTTGTTGTTAAAGCTTAACCAACGCAGGGAAGGACGTACAGAGGCCTCAAGGACTGAGTGAGAGGGTGAGAACATGGCACTGGAATACAAAGTGGAAAAACGTGAAATTATCCACATTGGTGCATTAAAACAGAAAAAAATGGTCTACTTACTAAATATTGACAGATTGGGAAATACTGATAACAAAGGAATCTTCATGTGCTTGTACACAATTCACTGAAGGCCAACATACAAGTGCAGCTGGCAATTAAAAGGGCAAATTAAATTTTAGACTTGGTTACAAAAGGATTTTAATCCAGGAGCAAGGAAGTGTTTATTTACAATAATATGTACAGTGCAAAATAAATCAAAGCAAAAGCCACCACCATAATACAAGTCAAACAAATATTCTTCAATACTAAATGAACTCCTCTACAACTATATCACCATCCTTGTTAAGGATGCATTCCATCTTCCACAGTCCGGATTCATATCATTGTAAATTTTAGACAGTCTTGCGTTAGTCCCTCTTTAACACCACCCCCAGGCGCGGACGTAACCCCGGACAAAGGGCAGGCAGCCAGGCTCGGGCAGAGTCCTCTTCCACATGGCGCCGTGACTCGCGGATGGGATGGCCAGCCGCTGCATAGAGCCTTGGGATGGGCGGCACCTGGTGTATTCTGTACAGTTAGATATGAAAGCATGGACTCGGCCTTGAAGGAGCGCAGCAAGGATTCACTGGGCTGGTTTCCAGGGATGGTGCTCTGGCATTTGAGGCCAGATTGAGCTGACTGCAACTTCATTCTCTCACATTTATTCCAACGAGAGGAGATCTTGTTGAAACATGACAACCAGATTCCCCACCACTGACTCCATCCACACTCGCACTGACTTGAGAAAGCTGGGGGACTCTTGCATGGGGCCGCAGTGGACTATTTCTATTCAATTTGTTAAGTGTGGATGCATTTACTTTACTGGACTGGATGTCAGGAAATAATTTCACTGTGTGCTTGCACATGTGACAATAAAAGCACCATTAAAGCAGCCCGTCATCCCCTTTTCTCCCTCCTCCCATCAGTCAGAAGATACAAAAGCTTGCCTGTGTGTACTATCAGACTCAGGAACACTTTCTTCCTCTCTATTATTAGACCTCCCCTCTATTCCCTATGAGCTGGGGAAAAGTCTCGATTTTCTAACTTCTCTCATTGGACTTTTTCTCTGGAACTTTTCGGGTGGCACGGTGGCGCAGCGGTAGAGTTGCTGCCTTACAGTGCTTGCAGCGCCGGAGACCCGGGTTCCATCCCGACTACGGGTGCTGTCTGTACGGAGTTTGTACGTTCTCCCCTTGTCCTGCGTGGGTTTTCTCCGAGATCTTCGGTTTCCTCCCACACTCCAAAGTCGTACAGGTTTGTAGGTTAATTGGCTGGGTAAATGTAAATGTAAATGTAAATGTAAATGTAAAAATTGTCCCTAGAGTGTGTACGGTGGTGTTAATGTGCAGGGATCGCTGGTCGGCGCAGACTCGGTGGGCCGAAGGGACTGTTTCCGCGCTGAATCTCTAAACTAAACTAAACTGCAAAGCTACAAAGCTGTGAAATTCTATTCACCACTTCGGTATTTTTCTCTTTGTTCTACCTGTTGTACTTGTGTAGAGCTTGACATGTTCCCAATGTTGGGGGAGTCCAGAACAAGGGGCCACAGTTTAAGAATAAGGGGTAGGCCATTTAGAACTGAGATGAGGAAAAACTTTTTCAGTCAGAGAGTTGTGAATCTGTGGAATTCTCTGCCTCAGAAGGCAGTGGAGGCCAATTCTCTGAATGCATTCAAGAGAGAGCTAGATAGAGCTCTTAAGGATAGTGGAGTCAGGGGTATGGGGAGAAGGCAGGAACGGGGTACTGATTGAGAATGATCAGCCATGATCACATTGAATGGTTGTGCTGGCTCGAAGGGCTGAATGGCCTACTCCTGCACCTATTGTCTATTGTCTATTGTATATTGACTGTTTTAATGCATTGTATTATCTGATTTAATTGGAGAGCACTAAAGCTTTTCACCGTATCTCGGTACATGTGACAATAATAAACCAGTGCCAATAATTCTATTTCGTGGTATTTGCACCAAGGCACCCAGTTAACATCTCACCATCACTAATCCTTGCCTTCACTCAATCAGCAAAGCAATTTTTCCTTTGAAATCTGTTCTCAGCCTACATTTAGGTTTTAGTTTAGAAATACAGTGCGGAAACAGGCCCTTCGACCCAACGAGTCCATGCCGACCAGCGATCCCCACGCATTAACACTACCCTACACACACTAGGGACAATTTTACATTCATACCAAGCCAATTAACCTGCAAACCTGTACATCTTTGGAGTGTGGGAGGAAACTGAGGATATCAGAGAAAACCCACGCAGATCACAGGGAGAACGTACAAACTCCGTACAGACAGCACCAGTCTTCAGGATCAAAGCCGGGTCTTTGGTGCCGTAAGGAAGTAGCTCTATGGCACCGTGGTGCCCTTTAACTTACTTCCATTTGACAATTTTCAGTTGAAAAACTGCCTAACTAAGCATCAACAGGTAGGTCAGTTGGCAATGCAGACAGCTTCAAAGTAGTTACTATGGCTGAAATGTCACCCTTGTATGGCATGAGAAGGGAATGGATAACCAACTGAGTTAATCTTCATCAAGGTACAAATTAGTCCACTTAGCTAATGTGAAGACTTCCTTAATAATTTGCCTACATTTGGATAAATTGGGAACTTGCATCATGAGCAGGTTTACCACTGTACTAAATATTAACGATCATAATGAATGAATGATTGAATGAATGAATGAATGAATGAATGAATACATTATTGGCCAAGTATGTACACATACAAGGAATGTGCCTTGGTGCTACGCTCGCAAGTAACAACACAAACATACAGTAAACAATTAAGAATAAAGCATAAAACATTAAGAATTCAACATTACAGTTTAAACATGTGAGTGAAATAAGCCAGAGCAAAAAGAGACTACAGACTTTTGGTTATTGAGTAGAGCTACTATTCGTGGGAAAAAGCTGTTTTTTTTTTGTTTTTTTTTTTAATTTTTGAAAAGCATATGTACAAATAGAAATTTTAAAAAACACATTTGTTACAGAGTTCTTACATAGCTTCAATTTTAAAATTTTTGAAGAGAGAAAGTAAAAATTTTTAAAAACTATAAACTTGGGGAGAGAGAATAAGAGGGTTAAAAAAATTTTTTTTTTAAAAGGATCTAACTATAAAAATTAAAGGGAGTAGATCTGGGAGACAATAACCACAGTTGTACATCCAACCCCTAGCTCAAGTTTCAACTTTTAATTTTCAGCTGTTTTTATGTCCGGCTGTGGCTGCTTTGACAGTCCAGAGTCACCTTTCAGAGGGAAGTGCTTCAAAGAGTTTGTGGCCAGGGTGAGAGGGGTCAGAGATGATCTTGCCCGCTCGCTTCCTAGCCCTTGCAGTGTACAGTTACAGTGTACAGATAAGTCGATATTCGTACCGCTGGGCTGTAAGCTGCCCAAGCGAAATATGAGGTGCTGCTCCTCCAATTTGCATTGGGCCTCACAAGTAGGACTTATCGCCTGTCCTATGCTCACTGTTCTGCTATAATCTAAATACTAGACAAGAAGGCCACACTTCTGACGTGTAAGATGTTGGAACTGTTGTGTTCTATTAACTTGACTTTGTTTGGAGTCATTCACTGTTTGAACTGATTTTGAATCAATAATTTTCTTGTCTTTTGTTTGACTGGAAAGGCATTTCAGATGTTCCACTAATGCCTTAAAATGTACAATAAACCTACAGTATGTTAGGCATTTTTAATGCGTTAAATATATCTTACTTGAAAACACCCACGTCAGCTAGAAAAGAGACGAATATGTTGCAGTTCTCAAGAGAGGTGCATTAAGTTTCATTAAAATCTGAAACACTTTAATAGTACTATTGAAGTAGCAATAGCAGTAATACTGCAATGGGCTGAATATCGATGGGATATTGCACACTCCAACAAACTGTACAGTGGAAAAAACACGATGGAACATGCCAACAGCTAAAAGTATCTCAGGATAAAGCCTATCCCACAGTTATGCTGTCAGCCGCAGTGTGATTAATAATACTGTAAAATGTAACCTTTAAAAGCAGGTGTGGACCAACTAGTGTTCAAAGGTTGAAGAAAATCACACCACATTTTTCAGCGCAACTGAATGGTTCAACATTGCAAACTTGTTCATTCCATAAAACTCAGGTTGCATTTTCTCCAGACAATGGAAACATGCAGCACAGAAACAAACACTAGCAACCCACTTTGGCCACACTGACCTGCATAATCAGTCTGAAGAAGGGTCTCGACCCGAAACGTCACCCATTCCCTCTCTCCTAGATGCTGCCTGACCTGCTGAGTTACTCCAGCATTTTGTGATACCTTCGATTTGTACCTGCATCTGCAGTTATTTCCCTACACTGCTTATCTGCGCAAATCATTTTTGCCTGCATCAGGCCTGTAACCCCTCTACACCTTCCCCATCTAAGTGTGTGTCTCCAAATATATTTCCAATGTTACATTTGTGTTTGTCTCCACCACCTTCCCTGGCAATTTGTTCCAGATGATCACCATTCCATGTGAAATATGTACCCCCTCAGATCTCAGCGGGACTGCCATATGTTGAAAGACTGGAGCGACTAGGCTTGTATACATTGGAATTTAGAAGGATGAGAGGGGATCTTATTGAAACATATAAGATTATTAAGGGTTTGGACACGTTAGAGGCAGGAAACATGTTCCCAATGTTGGGGGAGTCCAGAACCAGGGGCCACTGTTTAAGAATAAGGGGGAGGCCATTTAGAAAGGAGATGAGGAAAAACCTTTTCAGTCAGAGAGTTGTAAATCTGTGGAATTCTCTGCCTCAGAAGGCAGTGGAGGCCAATTCTCTGAATGCATTCAAGAGACAGCTAGATAGAGCTCTTAAGGATAGCAGAGTCAGGGGGTATGGGGAGAAGGCAGGAACGGGGTACCGATTGAGAATGATCAGCCATGATCACATTGAATGGTGGTGCTGGCTCAAAGGGCCGAATGGCCTACTCCTGCACCTATTGTCTATTGTCTATCTCCTTTATATTTCCCCACTCTCGCCTTAAATCTGTCTTCTCTTGATCTAGACATCGTTACCCTTGCAAAAAAGATTCTAATCATCAATCCTACCCATGCCCCACACCATTTTGTAAACATCAGTAAAGCCACCGTTCATCCTCTCAGGTTCCAGTGAGATTAAACCCAGCCTTTGCAATCTCTCCTTATCACGATGTTCCTCCATTCCAGGCAACGCCTTAACAGACTAGACTTCCTCAGCACTCTCACTATCGACACCACATCATTCCTGTAGAGTGGCGACCAGAACCATACACAACACTCCAAATAATTACAACACCATTTTTGATGTGTAAATGGCCCATTTGGTCAATTGCAAATATTTATTGATTAACATTCCCACAAATTGTAGAGACAATAACGAAAGGCACTTGATGCTTGTGGAACCTGATTGAAGTGCAGTTTGTTACTCAGTGGCAAAGATACTAGAGGAGCAAGATAGACCACTCGACCCTAAAAACCGTAGTACGTCATGACACCATTTTAATAGGCAGAAACTTGCAGAAACATTTAAAAAGAAAAATAACAAAAATCTGTGAATTGATAGATGAGATATATTCTGCATCGTCGCACATGCTGTTCCCCCAAAACACAGATTACACTCCGAGAGGCATAACGAATGGCGGGTTTTGCTTACTAAAATGGCCCCTGTGAGTACTACACTTCAGTATAGGCGATTTCAACGGAGTGGTCCATCTTGTTCCTCTAGTATCTTTGCTCAGTGGTCAAACATTTCCTGAGGGGATAGACACAAAATGCTGGTGTGGAGAAGGGTCTCGACCCGAAACGTCACCCATTCCTTCTCTCCAGAGATGCTGCCAGTCTCGCTGAGTTATTCCAGCCTTTTGTGTCTATCTTCGGTTTAAACCTGCATCTGCAGTTCCTTCCCACACATTTCCTGAGAGGAGCTGGTTGCCCACACTTGTGCTCCTGCTCCACGTGTCATAAGATCATAAGTGATAGGAGTAGAATTTGGCCATTCGGCCCATGAAGTCTACTCCACCATTCAATCAAGGCTGATCTATCTCTCCCTCCTAACACCATTCTTCTGCCTTCTCCTCATAACCTCTGACACCCGTACTAATCAAGAATCTATCTATCCCTGCCTTAAAAATATCCACTGACTTGGCCTCCATAGCCTTCTGTGGAAAAGAGTTCCACAGATTCACCACCCTCTGACTAAAGAAATTTCTCCTCATCTTCTTCCTAAAAGGGCGTCCTTTAATTCTGAGACTACGATCTCTAGTTCTTGACTCTCCCACTAGTGGAAACATCTTCTCCACATCCACTCTATCCAAGCCTTTCACTATTCTGTACATTTCAATGAGGCCCCCCCCCCCCCCCCCTCATTCTTCTAAACTCCAGCGAGTACAGGCCCAGCGCCAACAAACGCTCATCATAGGTTAACCTACTCGATCCTGGGATCATTCTTGTAAACCTCGTCTGAACCCACTCCAGAGCCAGCATGTGTGACCTCTGCCAGCCTTTAGGTAAATGCTTCGTCCATGAAGTCAGCTCTGGCACGATGGGTAAGGCATGGTCCAACACAGATCTAGCTATTGTTAATGGAAACATAGTGAAATTTTTACAAGCCCAATCCGGAGAAAAACTCTGTTCTATAATTTCTGCTCATAATCTAAATGGACTGTCAAAGCCGTTTCCATTCACAAACGCTCAAACGTATACAAGAACAACAGCAAATTATTTACTATAAGATTTTTATTCTAATTTTAAATATGAAACAACACACACAAAATCTCTGCAAACATAAAAAAATAATTCAACATATTTAATTTAACACAATGAATTAATTAAATGTAAATTAACTGACATTTAAACCTTCTTCACATACAGTAAATACCTCTTCACGGTTCATAGAAACATGGACAAGTGCAGTCCAATAACAGGCCCCGTTTTCCTGCATTACGCCCATATAATTCTATGCCTTTCTTATCCAAGTAACTGTCCAAATGCCTTTTAAATGTAATTGCATCTGCCTCCACCCCCACCTCTGGCAGCCCATTCCAGATAACTATCAATTATGTGTGGAAAAATGTACCCCTTGGATCCCTGCTGAATTTCTCCCCTCTCACCTTAACCCTATGTACAGCGGAGCGTAGGTTTACTAGGTTAATTCCTGGAATGGCAGGACTATCATATGTTGAAAGACTGGAGCGACTAGGCTTGTATACACTGGAATTTAGAAGGATGAGAGGAGATCTTATCGAAACGTTTAAGATTATTAAGGGGTTGGACACGTTAGAGGCAGGAAACATGTTCCCAATGTTGGGGGAGTCCAGAACAAGGGGCCACAGTTTAAGAATAAGGGGTAGGCCATTTAGAACTGAGATGAGGAAAAACCTTTTCAGTCAGAAATAAGATGAAAAGCTTAAGGAACGCCGGTCTTTCACAGTGGAACCGAGCTGTGGCAGGAGGCTTTATAGAGACAGAATCAGATGGGTCATGACAATGAAAATATAAGTTTGTAGCATTACTTTACACGAGTCCATGAGAATGAGACAAAGGGACATAGATTAATTCCATAAACTGTCAATATTGGAATGATTTGGGTGATGTTCTTCTTCATCCAGGGTGTGTAAGAAAATAACTGCAGATGCTGGTACAAATCGAAGGTATTTATTTCACAAAATGCTGGAGTAACTCAGCAGGTCAGGCAGCATCTCAGGAGGGAAGGAATGGGTGACATTTCGGGTCGAGACCCTTCTTCAGACTGTCAGGGGGGCGGGGCAAAGGAAGGATATAGGTGGAGACAGGAAGATAGAGGGAGAACTGGGAAGGGGGAGGGGAAGAGAGGGACAGAGGAACTATCTTAAGTTGGAGAAGTCAATGTTCATACCGCTGGGCTGCAAGCTGCCCAAGCAAAATATGAGGTGCTGTTCCTCCAGTTTCTTTTGGGCCTCACTATGGCACTGGAGGAGGCCCATGACAGAAAGGTCAGACTGGGACTGGGAGGGGGAGGGGGAGTTGAAGTGCTCAGCCACCGGGAGATCAGGTTGGTTAAGACGGACTGAGCGAAGGGTCATCCAGGGTGATCAACATCTGGAATATGCTTCCAGATGCAACAAAAGAAAACTATAAAGCTAGAAGCCTGTAAAAAAAACTAATTGGATTCCATAATGGGAGATTATCTTTCATTCAGAATAAAGAATTTAAAAGGGTCAAATTCAATTAAATACTTGGCACAGAAACAGATAGTGCAGTCCAATGAGTTCTTGCCAGTTGCAAAGAAATTATCTTGCAAAATTGTGAAATAAATATCCAATCTTTACTGATAATGGGGATGCCAGTTCCCCTCAATCTGTCAACGTTAACTGGAAGTGCTCACTTCACCCATCCTGCTCGGAGAAATAATCAGAAGTCTTTCATCATCTCTGCACTGTGCTTGTGGTGGCATGTCAGAACGCATTTGCTTCGTAGAAACCAATGCCCCAAAGCATGTTCACCTTCATGGTCTAAGATGCATTTTCTGTGTTATCCAGTAAAGTGCGTAGAGGAAGCCACATTTACCACACGTCTGCTGCTTCTGGAAAAACACTGTTACTACACCACTCGCTCTTTGAGAAGGTCCCTCCTGCGTAAGTTCAATGTGTGAGGACCAAGTGCAGGTCACGATTCATCTCCTGACTATGTAGCTTTCTCCAGCTCTCACGCACAGTTGTAGGCTCCCTAATGTACAGTACGCATTCCTCCTACGTCGCTTATATAAAATGCATGGCTTATATAAGAAGCTCACGATAAAATAGGCCAAAGTCAGCATGGCTTTGTGAAGGGGAGGTCTTGCTTGACAAAGTTGCTGGAAATCTTTGAAGAAGTAATCAGCAGGACAGAGAGTCAGTAGATGTTGTTTACTTAGATTTTCAGAAAGCCTTTGATAAGGTGACAAATGGGAGGCTGCTTAGGAAGATGAGAGCCCACGATGTCAAAGGGCAGATACTGGCATGGATAGCAGGTTGGCTGGATGGCAGAAGACAGAGTGGCAATAAAGGGGGCTGTTTCCGGTTGGCTGCCAGTGACTAGTGGAGTTCCGCAGGGCTCAGTGCTGGGGCCGCTACTCTTCACGTTATAAATTAATGATTTGGACGAGGGGATTGAAGGCTTTGTGGCAAGGTTTGCGGATGATATGAAAATAGGTGGAGGGACAGGTAGTGTAGAGAAAGCAGGGACTCTGTAGAAGGACTTGGACAGGTTGGGAGAGTGGGCAGAGAAGTGGCAGATGGAATACAGTGCAGCAAAGTGTGGAGTCATGTATTTTGGTAGTAGGAATAAAGGCGTAGATTATTTTCTAAATCCAGAAACAGGGACTTGGGAATGTTGATGCAGGATTCCCAAAAAGTTAATCTGCAAGTCGAGTGGTTAGTAAAGAAAGCAGACACAATGGCAGCGTTTATTTCAAGAGGGCTTGTATACAAAAACAGGGATGTAATGCTGAGGCTCTACAAGGCGCTGGTATGGCTGCATTTGGAATATTGTGAGCAATTTTGGGCCCCGTATCTGAGGAAGGATGTGCTGGCTCTGGAGAGGGTCCAGAGGAGGTTTACAAGAATGATCCCAGGAATGAGTAGGTTAACCTATGATGAGCGATTGTCAGCACTGGGCCTGTACTCACTGGAGTTTAGAAGAATGAGGGGAGACCTCATTGAAACGTACAGAATGGTGAAAGGCTCGGATAGAGTGGATGTGGAGAGGATGTTTCCACTAGTGGGAGAGTCCAGGACTAGAGGTCACAGCCTCAGAATTAAAGGATGTTCTTTTAGGAAGATGAGGAAAAAATGTCTTTAGTCAGAGGGTGGTGAATCTGTGGAATTCTTTGCCACATCAGGCTGTGGAGGCATAGTGAGGCCCAACCCAAATAGGAGGAACAGCACCTCATATTTTGCTTGGGCAGCTTACACCCCCAGTGGTATGAATATTGATTTCTCTAACTTCAAGTAGCTCTTGCTTTCCCCTCTCTCCCCGTCCTTCTCCCACCCTAGGTCTCCGACTAGTTTCACTGTCCTTCTGATTACATTTACCGCTTGTATGCCTCCATGTCACCTTACCCTCAGCTAACAATGAACCATTCTACATTTCCTTAAGCATCGTCTGCTTTGATCTGCCATTTTCACACCTTACCCTTCCTTATCTCTGTGTCTCCCTCTCCCCAGACTCTCGGTCTGAAGAAGGGTCTCGACCCGAAACGTCACCCATTCGAGAGAAAAGATTTGCATCTCTGTCGAGGTAAGAGATTGAAAAAAGTTTCCCACCGGTTCCCACCCCACCCCCCACATAAAACAAACCAAGGGAAATAAGAACGGTGGCGCAGCGGTAGAGTTGCTGCCTTACAGCAAATGCAGCGCCGGAGACTCAGGTTCAATCCTGACTACGGGCGCCGCCTGTACGGAGTTTGTACGTTCTCCCCGTGACATGCGTGGGTTTCCTCCCACACTCCAAAGACGTACAGGTATGTAGGTTAATTGACTGGGTAAAATGTAAAAAATCATCCCTAGTGTGTGTAGGATAGTGTTAATATGCGGGGATCGCTGGGCAGTGCGGACTCGGTGGGCCGAAGGGCCTGTTTCCGCGCTGTATCTCTAAATCTAAATCTAAGAACATACTCTTTAACATGTACTTAAAATAACAAAAAGAAAAGAAAGGACAGACAGACTTGGCGAGGCAGCCACTTGCTGGCACCACCCGGTCAGATAGGGCTCTTAGGGCGAGCAGAATCAAGGGGTATGGGGAGAAGGCAGGAACGGGGTACTGATTGTGGATGATCAGCCATGATCACATTGAATGGCGGCGCTGGCTCGAAGGGCCGAATGGCCTACTCCTGCACCTATTGTCTATGTATCTATGTATCTAAGGAAGGAGTATTTGTTTTTGGGGTGTTGTAACGTAACCTGATTAATTGGATTCCAGAGCTGATTTTCCAGTGAGGATTATAACGATGAAACATAAAGGTAGGAGAGGTGCTTACAGGGGAGATTCTGAATGGCTGTAGTTTAAACTTCAAACTGGAAACATTAAAATGGGGTCAGGATAAGCAACTGGATAATTAGGGCTGAGATGAGTAGAAAGCTTTTTACTAACTGTGGTGAAGGTGTATTGAAACCTCTTCCCCAAGGGACATGGTTGCCAAGTCAATGAGTCCAGTTTAGTTTAGTTTAGTTTAGTTTAGAGGTACAGTGAGGAAACAGGCCCTTCGGCCCACCGAGCCCGGGTCTCTGGCGCTGTAAGGCAGCAACTCCACCGTTGCGCCACCGTGCAGAATACACCTTTCTTGAATACACCTCCCCCCCCCCACTCGTAACAAGGACAGAATCCCCCCTCGTTCTCACCTTCCACCCCACCAGCCAGCGGATCCAACAAATCATCCGCCAACATTTCCGTCACCTACAACGGGACCCCACCACTGGCCATATCTTCCCATCCCCTCCCCTTTCTGCGTTCCGCAGAGACCATTCCCTCCGTAACTCCCTGGACAACTCGTCCCTTCCTACCCAAACCACCCCATCCCCGGGCACTTTCCCCTGCAACCGCACGAGATGCAACACCTGTCCCTTTACCTCCCCCCTCAACTCCATCCAAGGACCCAAACAGTCTTTCCAGGTGAGACAAAGGTTCACCTGCACCTCCTCCAACCTCATCTATTGCATCCGCTGCTCCAGATGTCAACTTATTTACATCGGCGAAACCAAATGCAGGCTCGGCGCTCGCTTCGCTCAACACCTGCGCTCGGTCCGCGTTGCCCAAACTGATCTCCCGGTGGCCGAGCACTTCAACTCCCCCTCCCATTCCCAGTCTGACCTTTCTGTCATGGGCCTCCTCCAGTGCCTTAGTGAGGCCCACCGGAAATTGGAGGAACAGCACCTCATATTTCGCTTGGGCAGCTTGCAGCCCAGCGGTATGAACATCGACTTCTCCAACTTTAGGTAGTTCCTCTGTCCCTCTCTTCCCCTCCCCCTTCCCAGATCGCCCTCTATCTTCCTGCCTCCACCTATATCCTTCCGTTGTCCCGCCCCCCTGACATCAGTCTGAAGAAGGGTCTCGACCCGAAACGTCGCCCATTCCTTCTCTCCTGAGATGCTGCCTGACCTGCTGAGTTACTCCAGCATTTTGTGAAAAAATACCTTTCTTGAATAGTCAGTTCAAGAAATTTAGCCTTGATTGTTGCTAAGTTGAGAGATCAGTTGGCAGTCCCAACGCAAATCTACCTGCGCAGGTGAAAGAGAAGCCAAATCTGAAATATATCTGACGCCAAACAATTCTGTGTGAGGTCTGTTGTGGTGCCTGTAAGTACCAAGTATTACAGCAATCTTCACCAGGCCCGATTATCCGAAAGACTTCAAGTGCACCGCAGGGTGGTCATGCTCAGTCCTTCCAGTAAACAGCTGAGAGGAAACCACATTTAACCTTGTTTTGAGTTTCAATAGTTTCACCACAATCATCGAGTGCACGCAAAAAGGTTTAGTTCAACCACTTGCAAGCTTGACAGGGCTTTCAACGGATTTATTTTTTACACAGATTGTCATTTTATTTTTTTCAGCCAGAAATCCTGACTGCCTAATCCTCATTTAAGATTCAAGATTCAAGATTCAAGGTTCAAGATCAATTTATTGCCACATGTACCAATTAAGGTTCAGTGAAACTTGAGTTACCATATGGCCAAACTAAGTGAAAAACAACAAGACACACAACTACATAAAATAAAATGTAACATAAACATCCACCACAGCGGATTCCACATTCCTCACCGTGATGGAAGGTAATAAAGTTCAATCAACTTCCTCTTTATTCACCCGCAGTTGGGGCTGTTGAACCGTCCACGGTCGACGCTGCCGACTGTCCGAAGCCCTCGTGTTGGGATGATCTAAACTCCGGCGTCGGGACGGTTGAAACACTCTCCACGGCGTGGAGCTCCCGAGTCGGCCTCTTCTTACCAGAGACCGTGGGCTTCACGGTGTTAAAGTCCACAGGCCCCGCGGTTGGAGCTCTCCACAGTCGATCCTCGGCAAAGGATTGCAGCTCCGCGATGTTAACGTCCGCGCTGCGCCCGCGGCTTGGAGCGCCGGGCCGGTCTCCAGGAAAGGCCGCCAACTCCTCGATGTTAGGCCGCAGTGGAGACGGAGATACGACACGGAGAAACATCGCAACTCCGTCGAGGTAAGAGATTGAAAAAAGGTTTGTCCCAATTTCCCCCCCCCCCACTCCCCACATAAAACAAACCAAGAAACACTAAAACATACTTTAACACATACTTAAAATAATAAAAAAACAGTAGAAGGACAGACAGACTGTTGGCGAGGCAGCCACTGTGGTGGCGCCACCCGGTGGCACATCCTCCTGTATTAAACTGCGGAGGAAATCGGCATAGAATACACTCAAGATGGACACAAAATGCTGGAGTAACTCAGTGGAACAGGCAGCATCTCTGGATTCAAGGAATGGGTCGTGACTTTACTGGAAGGTCTGAAGAAGGGTCTCGATCCGAAACCTCACCCATTCCTACTATTCAGAGATGCTGCCTGTTCCTCAGAGTTACTCCAGCATTTTGTGTCTATCTTCTGCAGTTCCTTTCTACACAAAGAATACCCTCAATCTGCATTCGTCTGGAAATAGAGGAGAGTAGATAGAGAGAGCAAATAATCACACACCAGAGAAACAGCCTACCCTCAATACTATCACTCTAATCCCACCCCATCCATGGGCATATTCATAACCTACTACACTAGCACAAGCACATCAGAACTTCCCTTCCCAACACCCACTCAGGGCATGGGCCCTCTATAGCTCAGTTGGTATACAAAATATTCCAAGTATCACAAAATGTTTCTGGAGCTTGGACCCAAAATCATCTGAAATATGTAGTTTCAATTTCAGTTTCAGTTTCAGTTTTAGTTTTAGTTTTAGTTTTAGTTTTAGTTTTAGTTTTAGTTTTAGTTTTAGTTTTAGTTTTAGTTTAGTTTAGTTTAGTTTAGTTTAGTTTAGTTTAGTTTAGTCTAGTCTCTAGTTTAGTTTAGTTTAGTCTAGTCTAGACCAGTCTATTCTAGTCTAGTCTCTAGTTTAGTTTAGTTTAGCTTAGCCTAGTTTAGTTTAGTTTAGTTTAGTTTAGTTTAGTTTAGTTTAGTTTAGTTTAGTTTAGTTTAGTTTAGTTTAGTTTAGTTTAGTTTAGTTTAGTTTAGTTACAGCGCAGTAAAAGGCACTTCGGCCCACCGGGTCCGCACCGACCAACGATCCCCGCACATTCACATGACCCTACACACACTAGGGACAATTTTATATTTACTGCATTTATACCTAGCCAATTAACCTACAAACCCGCACACCCTTATGCCTTTGGAAAATGGAGCACCTGGAGAAAACCCACGCAGGTCACGGGGTGAACGTACAAACTCCATACCGACAAGCACCCGTAGTCAAGGTCGAACCCGGGTCTCTGGCGCTGTAAGGCAGTAGCTTTACCGCTGCACCACCATGCTAGTGCTTTAATTGAGAGATACTGGATGGAAGCAAGCCCTTTGGCCCACCGTACATTTTGACCATCGATCACACTACTTCTATATTATCCCACTTTCCCACCTAGGGTTTTTTGTTTTTTTACTGAGGCCAATCAACTTACAAACCCACACATCTTTAGGATGTGTAAGGATATAATAGCACCTGAAGGAAACCCACGCGATCACAGGGAAACGTGCACACAAGAATCTGCTGAAAGATTGACACAACATGCTGGAGTAACTCAGCGGATCAGGCAGCATCTCTAGAGAAAAGGAATAGGTGACGTTTCAGGTCGTGACCCTTGTTCAGACTGAGAGCCAGGGGAGAGGGAAACGAGAGGTATGAAAAGGTACAGAGCCTGCAGACACTGGAATGGTCAGCAAAACACAGGGTGCTGAAGGAACTCAACGGATCAGGCTGTGTCTGAATATACAGGTGACATTTCAGGTCAGAATCCTTCTTCAGACTGATTGGAATAGAGGGGAGGAAGCTCATATGTTTAAAATTTGTTTAAATGTGTTAAAATATATCTGAAATAAGTTCAACATATTTATAAGTTTCAAGTTTAATCACGTCAATGATTTCCAGTCATTTTTGTTATGTTCACAATTGCATTGAGGTGACTTATTGTAGATTCACCAGATTTTGTTGTACACCATCCATGCCTTGTATACTGTCTCAGTGTACTATTCCTACACACTTGTAATTAACTAAGATTGTGCTTATGCATAGCAATACCTTTACTGAACTGTATGCAAAAAAAGGAACTTCACCCTACCTGAGCACATGTGATAATAAAGTATCATGAAACCATAACATTGTTTCAGCTTTCGATAGAAACATCACGTACTGAAGAATGGACCCGACCAGAAACGTCACCTGATCTCCCGGTGGCTGAGCACTTCAACTCCCCCTCCCACTCCCAGTCTGACCTTTCTACCATGGGCCTCCTCCAGTGCCATAGTGAGGCCCACCGGAAATTGGGGGAACAGCACCTCATATTTCGCCTGGGCAGCTTGCACCCCAGCGTTATGAACATTGACTTCTCCAACTTTAGATAGATCCTCTGTCCCTCTCTTCCCCTCCCCCTTCCCAGTTCTCCCTCTACCTGTCTCCACCTATATCCTTCCTTTGTCCCGCCCCCCTGACATCAGTCTGAAGAAGGGTCTCGACCCGAAACGTCACCCATTCCTTCTCTCCAGAGATGCTGCCTGCCCTGCTGAGTTACTCCAGCATTTTGTGCATAAATAGAAACGTCACCTATCTGTGTTCTCCAGAGATGCTGCCTGATCGCTGAGTTACTCCAACACTTTGTGTCCTTTTCTCTCCAGAAACGTTTTTAATCTTGCAGTTTTCTTGTTCTCCCAAATATTGTTTAGTAAAACTAAATGACCAAAATTAATTTCACAGAGTTTCCATCCAAATTTCCCGAAATAATCCTCAGACCTATAACACCCCCACTGCCCTTTTGGTCCCATCTCCTGATCTCCAATTTGCTGGGAGATCTCAGTATACGACTCTGTCTTGCAGGCTGAACCTCCTCTCTTTGAAGCTGGCACTGTGTCGTTGCTTCCCCTGTTTCACTGCCTCTCCCCCCCCCCCTTCCCTTCGAAGTTTGGCCGGACAAAACTTTCCCGAGTTGAATCTTCTCAGAAATTAACACCTCGTGAGAATGTAAAGCTCGGCATGGATTACCAGATCATGCCTTTAGCCCTCACAACCAGGACTCGGGCTAAATGCAGACAGATACCAATGTACCTTCATCCTTGAAGTCAAAGTCTAGTCCCCAGAATGTAAAACTACTGACATTAGATTTTCCGGCACGGTGGCACAGTGGTAGAGTTGCAGCCTTACAGCGCCAGAGACCCAGGTTTGGATCCCGTCTATGGGCGCTGTCTGTAGGGAGTTCGTAATTTCACCCCGTGACCTGCGAGGGTTTTATCCGTGATCTCCGGTTTCCTCCCACACTCTAAAGACGTACAGGTTTGTCGGCTAATTGGCTTAGTAAAATTATAAATTGTCCCTCGGGTGCATAGGGTACTGTTAATGTGCGGGGATCACTGGTCGGCGTGGACCCGGTGGGCCGATGGGCCTGTTTCCGCGCTGTGTCTCCAGACTAAACTAAACTGGACTAAACTGAACTAAACTAAACTAAACTAGACTAGACTAGATTTTTTTTTAGATTTAGAGATACAGCGCAGAAACAGGCCCTTCGGCCCAACGGGTCCGCGCCGCCCAGCGATCCCCGCACACTAACACTATCCTACACCCACCAGGGACAATTGTTTTACATTTGCCCAGCCAATTAACCTACATACTAGAGCAACTTTGATGTGCATCTTCAATACATTTGGGACGAAACCGAAGATCTCGGAGGAAATCCCACGCGGTCACGGGGAGAACGTACAAACTCCGTACTGACAGCAGCCATAGTCATGATCGAACCCAGGTCTCTGGCGCTGCAAGCACTGTAAGGAAGCAACTCTGGACTCAATGGCACTGCTACTGTGCCACATGTACGAATCAAATTTTTCTCCAGGAGTGCTGGGTGCTTGGAATGCGTGCCAGGGGAGGTGGTGATTTTGACTGGACACATGGACATGCAGGCAATGGAGGGATGTGGATTGCATGCTGGCAGATGAGGTTAAGCAACATGCTCAGCACCTGCATTGTGGGCTGAGTGGCCCGGTCTTGTACTGCACTGTTCCATGTTTATGCTCAGGCTTGGCAATGGAAATCCCCGGGCACCTGGACCTGGCTCGAGTTCATCTCAAGAACATGATCCTGCCATCGGGTAGAATCTGGGTGAATTCTAATTTATACCTGACACCCCGGAGCTTCCTGGCCCAATGGACAACACTTGTAGGAAAACTGGCATCCCTTAACCATGTTGTACTGTAGGAGGGAATTTCGTACCCTATATCTGACTCTACTCAGATCGGCACAGACACAAAATAAAACAGCTCGTAGATCAGTGGTGAGTCTATCGAACATGTCGGTTTATTAAAAAGGCCTTATCGATGCACATCGGGAAGCAGTCTGAGGAGACCCAAACTGCTTCAGCAAGCCATTGTAACTGTACCATTCTTATATCCTCAAGACACAATGGTTACTTGTGGAGTTGAAATAATCCATCATTTATCACCTTCCATCTGTAACCTTCCGTCTTTGTCTTATCCAGGAGTTAACTTTAACCTTACGTTTCGTGTTGTTTTGAAAATCTCTCTCCCATACATCTAATGCACATGTGACAAGGCACAGCGAAATTCTTTGCTTGCATACCCAAATGGTATACAAATAGCGGCCACCTACGGTGCTGACAAAGGTACAAAGCTCGCCGGCTCCACCTTTTGTTCCCCCCCACCCCACCATCCCCCACAGTAGTACCCCCATGCCGGGTCCCCGTTGTCTTTTGTTCTCCCTCCCTCGCCATTGTTCTTCCCCCCCACCACATGGGGTCGCGATAGATAGATACCATAAATGCCAATGTCCCTGTAGGGAGACTTGATTCTACTCGCCAAATGGGGTGCCCTCGTTAAAGAGGTCATGCGTCAACTTTTGGGAGACTTGCCTGCTAAACACAGTGACAAAGAGCAACTGTAATCGCAATTTTGCAATAGACAAGAACTTGGACAGAACTACGAATGACCTTTTCTCCAAACCCCCCCCACCCCATAGAGTTAAAAAAAGGCTGCTTTTCAGCATAATGTTTTGGCTTTAGCTGTTTTAACTGCATTCAATGTTGGCCAATTTCCTGTCGTGTTCCCCAGTACGTGAGCTCTAGGATTAACCATATTATAACTTTCAAAATTCCCGACAACGGTACGGCTTAGAGAATTGCCATTGCAAACTTACGGGAATCCCTGGGAGCCCAGCACAGAAATCAAAGAAATGGTTTGACAGCTGGTTAATAGCTCCACCAGGAAGTAATGAGAATGCCGTGACCCAGTGATGTTGGTAACTCCCCTCTAAGAGTGCCGGAAACAGACCCAACAGGCAACAGCTCGATCCATGGGATGACAGAGCACACAAATAACATCCTCAATTTTCCGGTCACGTCACAAGGAGGCCCCACGGGCGGATTGGGAAACAATATACTTTTTAAACAGTTCAAAGAACGGTCAGAAGTGGGTTTTAAGAAGGGAAGGGGTTTGGGGCTCGGAGCACAACAGTGGAGGAAGAAACTGAACAAAAGGAATAAAACTGAGGCTGAGATTTTCACTCGGCCACAGATTGACCCGATTGCTGGGTTTTCAATTCATTGGATATATTAGTTCTCGTATCATGTTACAGCTCAGCTTTGAGATTTGTGCAAAATGAAAAATAGCGCGCCCTTGTTCATGCCTGCAGATGTCAGGCAGACTGACTCCCTTCACCTTTCCCCTTGCTCACACACGCTGATAAGTTTTGAATGTCATTGCATGTTAGCAAAGCGGGCTGGCTGAATGCCACGCCAAACATTCCAAACCAAACACAGAGTGGCTGCTGATAACATCGGAGAGCAGGCATTCAACTCGAGTAAGCAGCACAAACACTTTGAGGAGCACACCAGAGAAAAGTTAGTTTAACGAAGTGCTCTAAACGCCAATGCTCCAAGCCTCCTATTCAGAACAAACTGAACGGATTGAAACCTGGAGACTGGATTGAGTAGAGTTGCTTTCAACGCACCGATCCTGTGCAGAGGTAGTTACCCGTGGCAGAAACACTTGCGATGCTTTCGAGGGAAAGTTTGTACCTCAGGAATTTGTCCCGGCCATTTCCATGTGCGGTTCGCCCTAGTGCGTCTGGCGTTCTCTGGGGTTGCACATACATTTACTCCTTGGTTGCCATGGATCACAGCTTCTGTGTGCACCTCTAGCCCTTTCACAACTAAGTGCGCATTGTGCTACGTGTCATGTAGGCACCCACTTAGAGGGACAATCTACTGGCATTGAGAGACATGACTGGGCAGCTTCTGATCTCACGCTCGGCTGCTCAATCAGCAGAGTGTCCCCAAACCACCAGGGCATTCATACTTAACATTCCTCAGCTCAGGCGGTGGCTCGGGTAGCCAAGTTTGCTGCCTTTCAGCGCCAGAGACCCAGGCTCGATCCTTACTAAGGGTGCTGTCTGTACATTCTCCCTGTGGGTTTTAGACAATAGACAATAGGTGCAGGAGGAGGCCATTCGGCCCTTCAAGCCAGCACCGTCATTCAATGTGATCATGGCTGATCATTCTCAATCAGTACCCAGTTCCTGCCTTCTCCCCATACCCCCTGACTCCGCTATCCTTAAGAGCTCTATCTAACTCTCTCTTGAATGCATTCAGAGAATTGGCCTCCACTGCCTTCTGAGGCAGAGAATTCCACAGATTCACAACTCTCTGACTAAAAAAGTTTTTCCTCATCTCTGTTCTAAATGGCCTACCCCTTATTCTTAAACTGTGGCCCCTGGTTCTGGACTCCCCCAACATTGGGAACATGTTTCCTGCCTCTAACGTGTCCAACCCCTTAATAATCTTATACGTCTCGATAAGATTCCCTCTCATCCTTCTAAATTCCAGTGTATACAAGCCTAGTCGCTCCAGTCTTTCAACATATGACAGTCCCGCCATTCCGGGAATTAACCTAGTAAACCTACGCTGCACGCCCTCAATAGCAATTTTCTCCGGGTGCTCCGGTTGCCTCCCACGTTCCCAAGACGTGCAGGTTTGTGGGTTAATTGTCCTCTGTAAATTGTCCTCTGGTGTGTGGAATAGAACTAGTGGATGGACGATTGCTGGCCGGTGTGGACTCGGTGGGCTGAAGGGCTTGTTTCCATGCTACATCTCTGAAATGAACTAAACTGAACTAAGTCCCTCCAGCAGCCCAGTTTACTCAAGGCAGGAGGCAGAGAGAAACCACTTGCAAAGATCCTTTGCTCATGATGTCTTCCGAGTCAACACATCCTGCCTGGATCTATCCGTTAAACAATAGAACATGGCACAAATAACATAGAACATTGATCACAGGACACTGGACACAGAACACAGCACACAGAACACAGGACACAGCACACAGAACACAGCACACAGAACATAGCACATAGAACATAGCACATAGGACAAAGAACATTGAACATTGATCATAGAATATTGAACATAGAACATATCACATATAACATAGAACACAGAACACATAACAGAACAGAGCAATAGAACACAGAACATAGAACACAGAACATAGAACATAGGATGTGGAACATACAACATAGAACATGAAACATAGCACAGCACAGCACAGAACAGGCCCTTCGGCCCACAATGTCTGTGCCAAACATGATGCCAATGTATTTCTGTGCGATTATCAATACCCAGTTTGGCTTTTAACGGAGCCAGTTTGTTGCAAAACTAAAGAGCAGATTTACAGTGGTGATGTGAGGTTGGCGGATTACTTATCTTCATATTAAAGCAGCATTTTAAACCAATTTAGCTCGGCCAGAACATAAATCAGCCGACATCAAAGAGGAAAAACACTTCAAAGAATGGTTATATCTCACGGGAAGAAAGATGGTTGCGTGTTTGTCAAAAGTGAATTATCTCAGCGTCAGAAGATCACAGGAGGAGTTTGCCCAAATATCTTTATTTATTTCATCGGCAACCTTCCTTTTATCAAAGTCAGGAGAAGAGATGGCCACTGATGATTGCATGATATTCGATGACAGTCACAACTCGTCAGCCAATGAAGCCGTCTGTGTAGTAGGACTAGACATCGTCAGACATGGGCTGAGAAAAGACGAGTAAATTAGTTGCACTAAAGTGTCAGCAGTCGCCATCTCCAGCAAGAGAGAATCTAACCAGCTACCCTGACATTTGATGGCAATGCATACGAAGAGCGTTTGACAGCACTGGGCCTGTACTCGCTGGAGTTTAGAAGGATGAGGGGGGACATCATTGAAACGTACCGAATAGTGAAAGGCTTGGATAGAGTGGATGTGGGAAGGATGTTTCCACCAGAGGGAGAGTCAAAGACCAGAGGTTGTACCCTCAGAATAAAAAGGCGTTACTTTAGGAAGGAGATGAGGAGGAATTTCTTTAGTCAGAGGGTCTGTGGAATTCGTTGCCTCAGAGGGCAAGTCAATGGATATTGTTAAGGCGGAGACAGATAGATTCTTGATTAGTACGGGTGTCAGGGGTTATAGGGAGAAAGCAGCAGAATGGGGTTAGGAGGGAGAGATAGATCAGCCATGATTGAAGGTGACTACGCTGGTTGATAGGGTGGTGAAGAAGGCAAATAGCATGCTTGCCTTCAGAGGTTGGAGTGTACAATTTTAAAGTTATTTAAAAGCATTATGCTGCATCTTTATAAAGGCCCCAGTTGCCACACTGTAGGAAGAACATGGTTGCTCTGGCGAGAGTGCAGAAGAGATTCACCAAGAGTTGGTGTGGATTGGAAGATCTTAGTAATGGAAAGATATAGGATAGATTGGGGTGCTGATTTTGGATGATCAGCCACGGTCATATTGAATGGCGGTGCTGGCTTGAAGGGCCGAATGGCCTACTCCTGCACCTACTTTCTACGTTTCTATGGTAGACTGGGTTTGTTTTCTTTGGGAACAACGGAGGCCGAGGAGTGGCTGGACGGAGGCTGGTAAAAGTATCAAAAACAAGAGAACCCAGAGAACATCGCAAGGGGAGTTTTAAAGGGAATTTTAAGGGGGAGGTATTTTCTTGCACAGAGAATTGTTAATATCTAGAGCTAACATTTGCTCAGGTTTTTGAATTTACACTCCTCAGCCAAGACATTGCTCAGTGTTGTTTTTATGGCATGACACAGTCTGTAGTCGATGTTATCCAGATGGCATTGAAGCTCATCTCTGAGTGAAATTGTGCCAATCGTGATATTGGGCTGGGTATTTCTGGCTGTGGTCCACGCCACCACACCTTACATAGTCTCGGCGTGAGGGCATGCACCCAACCATATTATTCATCAGGCAACACAAATTGCAGCCTCTGAGATAGAGTGCAGCTAAAGGCACCACAGACCAACAACGGTGGAAAAATCAATCAAGAATTAGAAAGTCATTGCCCTTTGCCTTATTCAACATTGCATACAATTCAACATTGCATAACTTGCAGCGCCGGAGACCCGGGTTCGATCCCGACTACGGGTGCTGTCTGCACGGAGTTTGTGCGCTCTCCCCTCGACCGCGTGGGTTTTCTCCGAGATGTTTGGCTTCCTCCCGCACTCCAAAGACGCACAGGTTTGTAGGTCGCGCAGGAAAGAGCTGCAGGTGCTGGTTTAAATCGAAGGTAGACACAAAACGCTGGAGTAACTCAGAGGGTCAGGCAGCTTTCTCTCCAGAGATGATGCCTGACCCGCCGAATTACTCCAGCATTTTGTGTCTCCCAGGTTTGTAGGTTAATTGGCTTGGTGTAAATGAAAACTGTCCCCGGTGTGTGTAGGATAGCGTTAGTGTGTGGGAATCGCTGGTCGGTGCGGACTCGGTGGGCCGAAAGGCCTGCTTCCACGCTGTAACTCTAAAACTAAACTAAACTAAACTAATAGGGATACTCTGCTGACAATGAGAGATTGCACAAGCCAGATCTGGAACTCATATTTTGAAGCGTTAAGTCTGTATTGAAACTACTAGGTGCTTTTTGGAGAACATAACAAATGAGAAAATAATGTTGTCCTCGTGTTGCTCAATAATGATTGCATACTGTGGAACAGAGTACGACAAGAGACTCTAAGAGGCTGGGTATTCTGGGGGATGGTGGGGGTGGAGAGGGAAGTGTGTGGAAGAATGAGCTGTACAGTGGTGCAGTGGTAGAGTTGCTGCCTTACAGCGCCAGAGACCCAGGTTCCATCCTGACTATGGGTGTCTGTATGGTTTGTATGTTCTCCCCGTGACCTGCGTGGGTTTTCTCCGGGAGCTCCGGTTTCCACCCACACTCCAAAGGCGTGCAGGTTTGTAGGCTAATTGGCTTGATAACATTGAAAATTGTCCCTAGTGCATGTAGGATAGCGTTCGTGTGCGGGGATCGCTAGTCGGTGCGGACTCGGTGGGCCGAAGGGCCTGTTTCCGCGCCGTATCTCTAAAGTAAAGTAAACTAAACTAAACATAGATACCTCTCCTGCATCCTTTGCTCGGTTCCAGAACATCTTGGGTGCCCAGCTCCAATACAGTTGTGCTGATAAGTATTCCTGCAAGCTGCATGATAAAGTTATGAAAGATACATTAGAATAACCCTGCTCCTGGTGGAACAAACATATGTCAAGACTGAATGCATCTTCAGAGGTGGAAATCGCACCAATGCAGTTGCGCGCTTGTTTTAACTAATTTTGCAATTAGTTGTGGGAAGTGGGGTAAGGGCATATAGGGTTTGGGGTCCTTGCTACACCTGATGATGTTTCAGAGCAACCGGAAATGGTGCAATGCAATTTCTAGGCAATTATAGAAATAAATGGAACCGCAGATGCTGGCTTACAAAAAAAAGATACAAAAAGCTGGAGTAACTCAGCGGGTCAGACAGCATCTCTGGAGGAAAGGAATAGGTGACGTTTCAGGGTGAGACCCTTCTTCAGACTGTCAGGGGAAAGAAGAACGTGAGATACAGACGGTAATGTAGAGAGATATAGAATAAATGAATGAAAGATATGCCAAATGTAACGATGATAAAGGGAACGGGCCATTGTTCGCTGTGGCCTAGGTGAAAATGAGTTACAGACAATGAGGCTCAACAATACGGCTTTGAAGCTGGTGCAACGACCGGTACAACGACGGGTGGGGGAGTGATGGAGAGAGAGGGGATGCATGGGTTACTTGAAATTAGAGAAATCAATGTTCATACCACTGGGGTGTAAGCTGCCCAAGCGAAATATGAGGTGCTGTTCCTCCAATTTGCACTTTGGCCTCACTCTGACAATGGAGGAGGCCCAGGACAGAAAGGTCAGTGTGGGAATGGGAAGGGGAATTAAAGTGTTTGGCAACTGGGAGATCAGTCTTCGAAATCGGAGAACGTGGATGGGCAACGTTTTGGGACGAAGCCCTTCTTCGGACTGATTGTACGAGGGCGGGAGAAAACTAGAAGTCAGGTGGGGATGCGAAAGTGCCTGGCAAGTGGTAGGTGGATGCAAATGAGAGGAGGCTTGTTTGGCAGATAGCTGGTCAAAGACATGAGATGAGAAGACAAGAGGTCATCTCACTACCTCACGAGGCAATTATGTTCTATGACTCAACTTTATATTGTAGTTCCACTGGAAAATAACTTAAGTTACAATGACAATTTGTTTTCAAGACAATAAATTCAGACTGCGATTACAACATTTCTGCAGATGTAATGGAAAATGAATAATAACATTACTTTCATTTACAGTTCTTATTCCCATGTCCGAATATCTCAAACCACTTCACACCAGTGCTATTTTTTGTGATGGTACACACCAGAACTGCATACGGGCCCCTCTAAAGAGTTAAAAACTAGATTTTCAATTTAAAAAACAATATTACAAAAATATTGCTAAAGTATAAAGGGTGGTGTTAATTATATTAGGTGGTCAGGCCCTGAAACAGTTTAAGCTTGGAGGATGATAATCCACCTTAGCAAGAACCAACCAACAGCAAGGAACGACATGCACCTTTTTGTCTACAAATTAAAAACTCTGTGCTACGCACACACACACACACACACACACACACACACACACACACACACACACACACACACACACACACACACACACACACACACACACACATACACATACACATACACACACACACACTATACACACACACACACACACACACACACACACCCACACACACACACACACACCAGAGGACATAGGTTTAAGGGAAGGGGAAATGATTTATTAGGAATCCGAGGGGTAACTTTTTCACACGGAGGGTGGTGGGTGTGTGGAACGAGCTGCCAGAGGAGGTAGTCGAGGCAGGGACTATCCCAACATTTAAGAAACAGTTAGACAGGTACATGGATAGTAGACACAAAATGCTGGAGTAACTCAGCGGCAGCACCTCTGGAGATGAATGGGCGACGTTTCGGGTCGAGACCCTTCCTCAGACTGAAGAACAGCCTCGACCCAAAACGTCACCCATTCCTGTTACTCCAGCATTTTGTGTTTATCTTCGATTTAAACCAGCATCTGCAGTTCTTTCCTACACAGGTACATGGATAGGACAGAGTTAGAGGGATATGAACCAAACGTGGGCAGGTGGGACTAGTGTAGCTGGGACACATTGGCCGGTGTGGGCAAGCTGGGCTGAAGGGCCTGTTTCCATGCTGTATCACTCTATGACATTGACATTCACTGGCAGTATCACATGGAGATGTCATCTGGCAGTCATGTGATGCATTCCATTACTACATGATGGAAGTGACCCTTTCTATTTTTGTCCACACAGAGTGACGTCCTTTCACTAGATGGAAGCCTGGAATTACTGGTACAGTTGCACTCAGCATCTGCTGGCAACTTAAAGTCATTCTGAATGTCCAGTAGAGGTTTCAGAAGCCGTTTGCAACTGACTGGTCAGCCGGCGGAGATTGTCTTTCCCAAATGCTTTTGACTAGTGTACTGTAGAACGGTTATAAAGAGAGCTATATATGAACAGGGCATTGAACTGTAAACGGCAACCTCATCCGAAGTAAAGCACAATGTAATGCCCAGATATAGAAAGAGCCTTGCATGACTCCTGATGAAAGGAACATACCTAATATTTATCATTGTGATCATAGAAGCTTACGTTATTGTGTCTGCAAGCATTTTACTGCTGACTTGTCCTTGTGAGGGAGAGGTTACTTTAACAGGCTGTAAAAGATGCAAGTATTTAGGAGGGTTTTCAAGGGTGAGATTTTGCAGCGGCAGAGAGCTTCAGAATTCCAGAGCTCAGGACCCAGGCAGCTGAAGGCATGAATGCCATTGGTGGGCAAGAAGGTGGATGAGGCCAGAAATAGGGGGAAGGCAGGTTCCAGTAAGGCTGGAGAAGATTACAGAGAAACAGAGTGGTGAGGCCCTGAAATGGGAACAATTTGTTCTGGGTTTTTTTTTCTTTTACATTCTGCGCCCAGAGATTAAGGCTAATCATCTCCATGTGATTTCAATCACATCCAGGTCTTCGACCAAATTACTTCTGGGCTGAGTACCGCCATTTGACTTAACCTTAGACACGAAATGCTGGAGTAACTCAGCGGGCCAGGCAGCGTCTCTGGAGAGAAGGAATGGGTGACGTTTTCGGGTCGAGATTGGCAGAAGAGGATAGAAACATAGAAACATAGAAAATAGGTGCAGGAGTAGGCCATTCAGCCCTTCGAGCCTGCACCGCCATTCAATATGATCATGGCTGATCATCCAACTCAGTATCCCGTACCTGCCTTCTCTCCATACCCCCTGATCCCTTTAGCCACAAGGGCCACATCTAACTCCCTCTTAAATATAGCCAATGAACTGGCCTCAACTACCTTCTGTGGCAGAGAATTCCACAGATTCACCACTCTCTGTGTGAAAAAAAAGTTCTCATCTCGGTCCTAAAAGACTTCCCCCTTATCCTTAAACTGTGACCCCTTGTTCTGGACTTCCACAACATCGGGAACAATCTTCCTGCATCTAGCCTGTCCAACCGCTTAAGAATTTTATGTTTCTATAAGATCCCCCTCAATCTTCTAAATTCCAGCGAGTACAAGCCGAGTCTATCCAGTCTTTCTTCATATGAAAGTCCTGCCATCCCAGGAATCAATCTGGTGAACCTTCTCTGTACTCCCTCTATGGATTTGTACCTACATATTATGTTGAGCACATCTCTCAGCATTCAAACAAACCAATCTGAGACAACATTGTGCTGGTGTGTACAGATATTCTGTGGCTGGTTTGAAAACGTCAAAACGTCTTGAAAATCTATTGCTGATTTTGCTTGCTGTTTTAATTTGAACAGTGTGCCAGAAGCTTCAGTAATTTGTCACTAAAACAAATGTTGGAAGTTAGTTTAACATCTCGTCGGAAAGAGGGAATCCTGAACGTCACTTAGACAAAAATATGAAACCATCTGTGGAAGACATCACATATAGCCTTGATTTTATCCCACAATGCTTTCTGTTCACCACTTCAAAACACCAATTATTCTGGGCAGAATATGCACAGGAGTTGATATTATAATAGAAGACTGCAGATGAATTAGACAGGTTTTGGTGTCAGAGAGTTTACAGCAGCTTTAGACATTCTTACTATTAATACAAGTGTCAGAATCTATTTTGGTTCAGGAGCCACATTGCGAACTTCAGGTCAGCAATAGATAGTTTCTGTGTAGGAAGGAACTGCAGATGCTGGTTTACACTGAAGATAGACACAAACTGCCGGAGTAACTCAGCGGGACGGGCAGCATCTCTGGAGAGAAGGAATGGGTGCAGTTTCGGGTCGAGACCCTTCTTCAGACTGAAAGTCAGCGGAGAGGGAGACATAGAGATATGGAAGGGTAAGGTGTGAAAACACAGACCAAAGGGGACGATGACAAAAGGAAATGCACAATGGTGCATCGTTAGCTGAGGAGAATGTAACAACGAAGCATAAATAGACAATAGACAATAGACAATAGGTGCAGGAGGAGGCCATTCGGCCCTTCGAGCCAGCACCGTCATTCAATGTGATCATGGCTGATCATTCTCAATCAGTACCCAGTTCCTGCCTTCTCCCCATACCCCCTGACTCCGCTATCCTTAAGAGCTCTATCTAGCTCTCTCTTGAATGCATTCAGAGAATTGTCCTCCACTGCCTTCTGAGGCAGAGAATTCCACAGATTCACAACTCTCTGACTGAAAAAGTTTTTCCTCATCTCAGTTCTAAATGGCCTACCCCTTATTCTTAAATTGTGGCCCCTTGTTCGGGACTCCCCCAACATTGGGAACATGTTTCCTGCCTCTAACGTGTCCAATCCCTTAATAATCTTATACGTTTCGATAAGATCTCCTCTCATCCTTCTAAAAATCAGTAATATTCAATCAGGAGGACAGTGAAACCAGTCAGAGAACTAGGATGGGGGAGGGACGGAGAGAGGGGGAACTTGAAGTTAGAGAAAACAATATTGATACAGCAAGGTTGTAGCTGCCCAAGCAAAATATGATGTAAAATATTGTTCCTCCGATTTGCGTTGGGCTTCACTCTGACAGTGGAGGAGGCCCAGGACAGGAAGGTCAGTGTGGGAATGGGAGGGGGAGTTAAAGTGTTCAGTGAAACGATCGGCGAGCAGGTGCCAGGTGAATGCCTGCCTGGAATGGGATGTAGACCGTGGCCACAATGATGGAGGTGAATTCCCTCAGGAGGTAGAAGGACCGGCACTTCACAGTCATGTGTTCCAGATGCGGAGGGCAGGAGTCAGACAGGACCACTACATCTGAGCACCATGAAGAGTTTGCTATGAGGCAAACGCCTCTCCATTTCCCCCAGCCATGCCTCCGTTCTGTCCGTGCCATAAATCAGGAAGTCATCCTGCAACTCGAGAAGACTTTGGCCCGGCCGCATTTGGAGCGTTGCATGCAATTCCAGTCGCCCCATTGCAGGAAGGACGTGCAGTCTTTGGAGAGGGTGCAGAGAAGGTCGACAAAAATGCCGCTGGCCCTAGAGAGATCCAGCTACAAGGAGAAGTTGGATAAACTCGGGTTGTTTTCTCTGGAACGTCCGATGTTGAGGGGAGACTTAATAGAAGGATGTAAAATGATGAGAGACATAGAGAGAGGAGGCAGTCAGAACCTTCTCCCAGGGTGGAGGTGTCCACCACTAGGGGGCGTACTGCAGCTATAAGGCGTGAGGGGGAATGTTGAGTGGCGATGTGCAGGGTAAGTATTTCACACAGAGAGTGGTGCGGGCTGGAATACATTCCCCGGGGGTGATGGCGGAGGCAGATGCGATAGTGGCATGTACGAAGTTTTAGATAAAAACATGACAATACAAGGAATGGAGCCATATGAAACATGAAAAGCCAGATGAACTCAGTCAGTTTAGTTTATTGCCACGTGTACTGAGGTACAGTGAAAAGCTTTCGTGTTGGGTGCTGTCCAGTCAGCAGAAAGACAATACATGATGAATCAGTTTAACTTGCCAAACATTGTGGGCAGGCAGTGACTAGTGGGGTACCGCAAAGCTCGGTGTTGGGACCGCAGCTATTTACAATATACATCAATGACTTGGATGAAGGGATTAAAAGTACCATTAGCAAATTTGCAGATGATACAAAGCTGGGTGGCAGTGTGAACTGTGAGGAAGATGCTATGAAGTTGCAGGGTGACTTGGACAGGTTGTGTGAGTGGGCAGATGCATGGCAGATGCAGTTTAATGTGGATAAGTGTGAGGTTATCCACTTTGGTGGTAGAATAGGAAGGCAGAGTATTATCTGAATGGTGTCAAGTTTGGAAAAGGGGACGTACAACGAGATCTGTCCTAGTGCATCAGTCACTGAAAGGAAGCATGCAGGTACAGCAGGCAGTGAAGAAAGCCAATGGAATGTTGGCCTTCATAACAAGAGGAGTTGAGTATAGGAGCAAAGAGGTCCTTCTGCAGTTGTACAGGGCCCTAGTGAGTCCGCACCTGGAGTACTGTGTGCAGTTTTGGCCTCTTAAGGATAGCGGAGTCAGGGGGTATGGGGAGAAGGCAGGAACGGGGTACTGATTGAGAATGATCAGCCATGATCACATTGAATGGCGGTGCTGGCTCGAAGGGCCGAATGGCCTCCTCCTGCACCTATTGTCAATTGTCTATTGAAGGGCCCGTGACTGTGCTGTACTGTTTTATCTTCAGCGATCATCCATTTTCATTCCGTCCTCAGATCTCCATCATCACAAAAAACAATTCTCTCCAGCTGATTGCAGGAAATGGCAGATAGCTGCAGGCAACGCAGACTCCACGGGACCAGCGGAACGCAAGTACTGACGCCCTGCTCCTCGGTTCGCAGTGGTCACAGCACTGGCATCCACCTGACAACGGGGGAGAATTGCCTGAGTGTCTCTCCTTCACAAACGACAGGACCAATCCGCACCACCTAATTACAGTCCATGCATTCTCCACCACATCATCAGCAATGCGATGAAAGCTGTCATCGACTGCGACATCACTTACCAATAACCTGCTCACCGATGTCCATTGTTCTGCACGTTTCAATGAGGTGTCCCCCCCCCCCCCCCCCACCGCCCACAGATACTACTAAACTCCAGCGAGAACAGGCCCAGTGCCATCAAACGCTCATCGTACATCAACCCACTCACTCCTGGGATCATTCTGGTAAAATCTCCACTGGACCCTCTCCAACACCGGCATATCTTACTTCAGATCCAGGGCCCAAAGCCACTCGGCTCCAAACCTCGCCATGGCATTCGTTCACAAATGGACCAGTCAGTTGACTTCTACAAGCGAGGTGGTGATAGGGGCTGCCATTTTCATCATCGCAGCATCTGGGTGAGCGGGCATCAAGGAGCCCTGCCCTGCTGAAATCTCAGCACCTCAAGGCGACTCGTCCAGGTCATGCCTGTCACAGAGGAAGATGGCTCTGCTTGTAGGAGGTCAGTCATCCCAAACAGGGACATACACAAAATACTGGAGTAACTCAGCGGGGACAGGCAGCATCTCTGGAGAGAAGGAATGGGTGACGCTTCGGGTCCAGACCCTTCTTCAGACTGAGAATCAAGGGAGAGGGAGTCGAGAGATGAGGAAGGGCAAGGTGTGGAAACGACAGATCAAAGCAGACAATGCTCAAGAGAATGTGGAATTGTTCATTGTTGGCTGCGGGGAAGCTGAAAACGAGGCATCCAATCAGTAAAACTAATCAGGAGAATAGTGAAACTAGTCGGAGAACTAGGGTGGGGGAGGGACAGAGAGGGAGAGAGAGGGAAAGCAACCAGTTTCACTGTCAGGCGAGGAGAGGAGAGGGACATGGGTTTGCGGGCCCTACTCCCGTAGCCCCAGCACAAGGGCCAACCGGACTTTGGACCTTGAATAATGGTGCAGAAAATGGTGGTGCCCACATTGCAGTGTGGGAGTTGCAAAAAGGATTTTACTGTCCAGTGTCACATGTGACAAATAAATCACAAAAAACTATGAATCAACTCAATAACCCTGCTTCATCAGAGCTGGCACCCCAGAAATCAGCCGAATCAACCTTCACTGCACTTCCTTCAGGTCAAGAACATCCTTCCTCAGATAAGGAAAGCAGAACTGCGCACCAAGGCCTAGTCCAGCTGCAGTAACGTATCCTTGTGCCTTCAATCAACCTGTCTAATGATGAAGGCCACATACCATTTGCTTTCCCAACTGCTCGTGGCACCTGTCAGAGCAGGACACTCAATGCTCATTGCGTCCAGCTCATTTCCAAATCTTTCACCGTTCTGATAGTAAGCTGTTGAAAGAACTCAGCAGGCCCGGCAGCATCAGCGGGAAGATAGGGACGGACAGTGTTTTGGATCAGGACCCTGTTTCATTTCCTTTCACAGATGCTAGGGGCACAACGATACCTCAAGCAGTTTGTGTTTTGCTCAGGATTCCAGCATCTGCAGTCTGGTGTGTCACCATTCAGAAAATAATTTGTCTTTCTGGTTTTAGAATCAAAGTGTTTCATCCCATATTTATCCACGTTAAACCACCTTTTCGCTCACTAACCCAAATTGTTCATCGGTTCATGAGTTCTAGGAGCAGAATTAGGCCATTCAGCCCATCAAGTCTATTCTGCCATTCAATCATGGTTGATCTATCTTTCCCTCTCAACCCCACTCTCCTGCCTTCTCCCCATAACCCCTGACACCCGTACTAATCAAGAATCTGTCAATCCCCACCTAAAAAATATCCATTGACTTGGCCTCCACAGCTGTCTGTGGCAATTAATTCCACAGATTCACCACCCTCTGACTAAAGAAATTCCCCCTCATCTCCTTTGTCAAGGTACAAAATATCCATGTAATGAGTTTTTATGTGGTAGTCCATCAAATGGTTTTCAAAACACCATAAACTGCTGGTCCCGTTATATCCTCAAAGGACATACTTAGAACATAAAAAGTACAACACAGGCCCTTCGGCCCACAATGTCCCTGCCAAACACACTGGCAAGGTAAACTAATCTCCTCTGCCTTAACGTTATCCATGTCCCTCTCTCCCTGCCCTTTAAAAACCTTACGTATGTGCTCTTTAGCACCCCATCAAAAATGCCATTCAAATCCGTTCAGAATCATAAATTCAGAAACATATGAGTTATGTACAAGCAGCTATCAACCTCCCTGTGTACTGGTGATATGTGAAAGGAATAGCCTTATTGCACAAATGTAAAATAGGTCCTTAAAGGATAAAGGTCATCTTTGAGTTTAAGTGCCCATCCATCTTTAGTTGATAGCACGTCGCATTTTGATTCACAGGGCAGCACGGTGGCGCAGCAGTCGAGCTGCTGCCTCACGGCGCCAAGGATCCAGGTTTGATGCTGACTACAGGTGCTGTCCATGTGGAGCCTGCACGTTCTCTCTGTGACCAAGCTGATCTCTGGGTGCACCTGTTTCCTCCCACATTCCAAAGACGTGCAGGTTTGTGGGTTAATTGACTTGTGTAGATTGCTGCTCGTGTGCAGGGTGCGAAACTGGGCTAACATAGAGCTAGTCGAAGGCCAGTGGGCAGAAGGGCCTTATCTCTAAACTGAACTAAAATATTTCTATAGAAAATTTGATTCAGGGTAAAGTCTTCATTTTCCAATGGCCAAAAGAGTGAAATATGAGAAGGGTGTGGAGAGAATAAGATTCTGACACTTCCTTTCATTATTTTTAGATCCGTCAATCTGCCAATTCCTGTTTCGCTCTTTCCAGAAACAAGATGCAATGTCTTTTCTTCTGAGGATATCCGTGTGGAACTAGCCTCTGTTAGTGGGCTTTGAAGGGTTTTAGACGGCTTGCTGTGTGTGTCGCATCGCAAAATGTCACTGCCCACGAGACCCAAGACGAGGCCCCGCACAATGGAAAAGTGGCTGCTCAATGGCTTACGAGGCCTCCCATTGACGTGAGACATCGTGGTGGTGGGAGGGGCTTCAGCAGAGGCACTAGGGGGGCTAGTGGTGCCGCAGTGGGGTTTCTGCGGGGGGGTCAAAAGATCATAAGTGATAGGAGCAGAATTAGGCCATTCAGCCCATCAAGTCTACTCCACCATTCAATCATGGCTCATCTATCATTCCCTCCCAACCCCATTCTCCTGCCTTCTCCCCATAACCTCTGACACCCGTACTAATCAAGAACAGGGGGGGGGAGGGGGGGGTAGATGAGGCAACTGCTCACCAAATGCGGAGCCCCACGGAGGGGTTTCCTAACTCTCCCTCTTTTTAATGTAAGATCATTAACCTGAAACGTTAACTCTGCCGTAAAATCTGCCTGACATATTGAGTATTTCCATGACTTCAGATTTTTAAATTTTTTTTAGGAAAGGCTGTCTGATCTGACTTCCAGAGTCCAGGAATCATACTGCATGGAAACAGTCCCTTTGGCCCATTGGGTCCATGCTAACCCATTAACACAAGCCCATTTTATTCTCCCCAGATCCTGCCACGTCCCTGCACATCAGGGGAAATTGAACAGGGACGACATTAACAGACACACCAGCATATCTCAGGATAGCTGAGCCACGCAGCCACAGGGAGAACGTGCAAACACCACACAGACAGCATTGGAGGCCAGGGTTGAGCCGGGGCATGGGACCTGTAAATCAACAGCTGTACAGGTCATGCTACAATTCCAACAGCCCCTCAGTGACTCACGCATGCTTTGAATAAATTAGTTAAAAATTGAAATAGAACATCCATTTCATTCATGAAATCCTTGTGTATTGTTATTTCATGGAGGGATGGGTGTATGGACCAAGATGCCAGAGGAGGTAGTTGAGGCAGGGACTTGCGCAACATTTAAGGAACAGTTAGACAGGTACATGGATCGGACAGATTTGGAGGGATAGGGACCAAACACTGGCAGGTGGGACTAGCGTAGCTGGGACACTAAAAGGTAGTTAGATAGAGCTCTAGGGGCTAGTGGAATTAAGGGATATGGGGAGAAGGCAGGCACGGGTTACTGGTTGTGGAGGATCAGCCATGATCAGCGAATGGTATGTTAGCATTCATAGCAAGAGGATTTGAGTATAGGAGCAGGGAGGTTCTGCTGCAGTTGTACAGGGCCTTGGTGAGACCACACCTGGAGTATTGTGTACAGTTTTGGTCTCCTAATCTGAAGAAAGACATTCTAGCCTTAGAGGGAGTACAGAGAAGGTTCACCAGATTGATCCCTGGGATGGCAGGACTTTCGTATGAAGAAAGACTGGATAGACTAGGCTTATACTCGCTGGAATTTAGAAGACTGAGGGGGGATCTTATTGAAACATATAAAATTCTTAAGGGGTTGGAGAGGCTAGATGCGGGAAGATTGTTCCCGATGTTGGGGAAGTCCAGAACCAGGGGTCACAGCTTAAGGATAAGGGGGAAGTCTTTTAGGACCGAGATGAGAAAACATTTCTTCACACAGAGAGTGGTGAGTCTGTGGAATTCTCTGCCACAGAAGGTAGTTGAAGCCAGTTCATTGGCTATATTTAAGAGGGAGTTAGATGTGGCCCTTGTGGCTAAAGGGATCAGGGGGTATGGAGAGAAGGCAGGTACAGGTTACTGAGCTGGATGATCAGCCATGATCATATTGGATGGCGGTGCAGGCTCGAAGGGCCGAATGGCCTCCTCCTGCACCTATTTTCTATGTTTCTATGTTTCTATAATGAATGGCAGTGCTGGCTCGAAGGACCAAATGGCCTCCTCCTGCACCTATTTTCTACGTTTCTATCACACGTTGGCCAGCGTGGGCATGTTGGGCCAAAGGGCCTGTTTCCACGCTGTATCACTCTATGACTCCATAAAGTTAGAAACAGACAAGTGAGCAGAATAGATAAAGCATTCTCAGCAAAGTGACCTTCCCTCCAAGCCTGTGTAACACAGCTGGAGAGCCAGGCCTGTGTTCTCCAAACTGCTGGGGAACCTGTGCCTGTACTTTAATCCGCAGGGAGGTCAAATTTCACATTCCTGGGCAGGGAAACAAAAAGAAAAAACCCTTGTTGCACAATCAGCCCAAGTCATATTGGGAACGGGTTACAAGAATGAGGAAACTACTTTAAAAAAACATAAACCTCGGAGACACACGGAAATGCAGATGCTGGAACCTTGAGCAAAACACAAAGTGCTGAAGAAACTCAACAGTTTGTAGCATCAGGGAAGGGAATGGACTACTATCTACCTCTTTGGTGACCCTCGGACTAGCCTTGACTGGCTTTACCTTGCACTAAACGTTATTCCCTCATCATGTATCTATACACTGAATGCATCGATTGCAATCATGTATTGTCTTTCTGCTGACTGGTTGGCACGCAACAAAAGCTTTTCACTGTATCTCAGTACACGTGACAATAAACTAAACTGAACCTATCTAGACAGACAATGTTTTTTGTTTTGTACCTTTTTCAGGCTCATCGTCCAAACGTAAAGCTTGTTCCCTTCCAGTAATATCCAGGATGTTGACACCCATAATTATCATCATTACACTGGGACGTGCAACACTGCAACACGTTAACTTGATATATAATACCTCGAGTCAAAGCTCTTCCAAAACTGAAGTGAGACTATAGCATCCATCATTAGCCATGGAACAGTCCCACTTCAGTACTGTCAGTGTTGCAAATACAGATGGTGGCAGGGTGGTGCAATAGTACCGTTGCTGCCTTACAGCGCCGGAGACCCGGGTTCGATCCTGGCTATAGGCGCTGTCTATACGGAGTTTGTACGTTCTCCCCGTAACCTGGTGGGTTTTCCCCGAGATCTTCGGTTTCCTCCCACATTCCAAAGACGTACAGATTTGTAGGTTAAATGGCTTGGTATAAATGTAAAAATTGTCCCTAGTGTGTGTAGGATGGTGTTAATGTGTGAGGATCGCCGGTCGGTGCGGACTCGGTGGGCCTGTTTCCGCGCTGTATCTCCAAACTAAATAAATTAAACTGAACTACTACCATCTGAAGAACACGGGTGATAATTAATGTGAGAGGTGTTTGTGACACTTTGAATATTAAAGAGGGAATATTCCATTTTGTCTTTTGGTGTAAAATGACCTCACTCTATTTTCCGATATATTTTGAGGTGTACAAAGTTTAAAAGATTCAAGTTAATCTCATAAACCTTTTATAGAATATGAAAGACCTCATTTCCTTCTGCATAACATTGTTACCCAAAATGACCCACAGCAAAGAATGAATGAATGAATGAATGAATGAATGAATGAATAAGTTTATTGGCCAAGTATGTGCAGATACAAGGAATGTGCCTCGATGCTCCGCTCACAAATGACAACACAAACATACAGTTAACAATTAAGAATAAAGCATAAACACATCAAAACAATAAGGATACAACATTACGGTCTAAACATGTGGGTGAAAATAAACCAGAGCAAAAAAGAGACTACAGACTTTGGAAAAAAGCTGTTTTTATGTCTGGCTGTGGCTGCTTTGACAGTCCGGAGTCGCCTTCCAGAGGGAAGTGCTTCGAAGAGTTTGTGGCCAGAGTGAGAGGGGTCAGAGATGATCTTGCCCGCTCGCTTCCTGGCCCTTGCAGTGTACAGTTCGTCAATGGGGGGGAAGGTTGCAGCCAACAACCTTCTCAGCTGTGCGAACGATCCGTTGCAGCCTCCGGATGTCGTGCTTGGTGGCTGAGCCAAACCAGACCACGATGGAGAAGGTGAGGACGTACTCAATGATAGCAATATAGAATTGGACCAGCATTGCCTGTGGCAGATTGTGTTTCTTCAGTTGCCGCAGGAAGTACAGCCTCTGTTGGGCCTTTTTGACTGTGGAGTCGATGGTGGCCCCCCATTTAAGGTCCCTGGAGATGATGGTTCCAAGGAACTTAAATGACTACACAGATGTGACTGTGGTTTTGTTGATGGTGAGTGGGGGGAGGGGAGAGGGATCTCATCGAAAGTCCACAATCAGTTCCACTGTCTGCAGAGCATTGAGCTCCAGGTTGTTGCGATGGCACCAGGACGCCAGCTGTGTCACTTCCCATCTGTAGGCATCTGTAGGCAGATTCCTCCCCATCCTGGATCAGTCCAATCAGGGTAGTGTCATCCGCAAACTTGAGGAGCTTGACAGAGGAGTCTGTGGAGGTGCAGTCGTTGGTGCAGCATAATGAAAGCTCTCATTAAGGGGAAAGCAATGACTCGCTGGTGGAATATCTGTGATTTATTCAAATTAGCGTTTACTTTAGTTTGGTTTGGAGATACAGCGCGGAAACAGGCCCTTCGGCCCACCGAGTCCGCACCGACCAGCGATCGCTGCACATTAACACTATCCTGCACACACTAGGGACAATTTACATTTATACCAAGCCAATTAATCTCCCACACCCTGTACGTCTTTGGAGTGTGGGAGGAAACCAAAGATCCCGGAGAAAACCCAAGCAGGTCACGGGGAGAACGTACAAACTCCGTACAGACGGCACCCGCCATTGCTACAACATGGGTGGCCCAGGACAAGTTGTTGGTAAAATTTAGTCCTAGGAATTTGGAGCTTTCAACCATCTCTACTTTGGCGCCATCGATGCAAACTGGGGTATGTGTACCACTGCACTTCCCAAGGTATTTATTTCACAAAATGCTGGAGTAACTCAGCGGGTCAGGCAGTATCTCAGGAGAGAAGGAATGGGTGACATTTCGGGTCGAGACCCTTCTTCAGACTGAAGGAGGAGGAGGTGCAGGAGGAGGCCATTCGGCCCTTTGAGCCAGCACCGCCATTCACTGTGACCATGGCTGGTCACCCACAATCAGTACCCCGTGCCTGCCTTCTCCCCATATCCCTTGACTCCGCTATCATTAAGTGCTCTATCTAGCTCTCTCTTGAAAGCATCCAGAGAATTCTGAGGCAGAGAATTCCACAGATTTACAACTCTCTGACTAAAAAAGTTTTTCCTCATCTCCATTCTAAATGGCCTACCCCTTATTCTTAAACTGTGGCCCCTGGTTCTGGACTCCCCCAACATTGGGAACATGTTTCCTGCCTCTAACATGTCCAATCCCTTAATAATCTTATATGTTTCAATAAGATCCCCTCTCATCCTTCTAAATTCCAGTTTATACAAGCCCAGTCGCTCCAATCTTTCAACATACGACAGTCCCGTCATTCCGGGAATTAACCTAGTGAGACCAAAACTGCACACAGTAGTCCAGGTGCGGTCTCACTAGGGCCCTGGGATCTGGGGATCTGGTTGGATATATACCTGTTGGATCACATGGAATGTGATTAAATGACATTGAATAATTTGGCCACCTCCAACTTGTTGAAGGTATGGAATTAATTGATTTACAAATATGCAATTAAACTTAGTCGGACATATCAGTAAGGTCAACGTCTAATCCCTGTTCTGTAGTGAGGCCCACCCCTCTCAATCTCAGAACCCCTGGTCAGAGTGTTGTGGAGGCCAGCCAAGTTATCTCTTTGTTCTCCAGTTGGTAATTTTCTTTGATCATCGATTTAACCCTCGTCACTGCACTAGCAGTGAGTCAATTGACAACTTTGATTATGTCATTTGATTATCCACGATGTATATCGATCTATCTATATATATTACTAAAACTCTCATCTTGTGTGTTTGTTTGTTTGATGTTTGTTTGTACAATTGGTGACGTTTCGGGCCCTTACTGGTAATAAATTGGTCAATGTTGAAAGAATGCTTTTAATTGCTTTGGTTCCTCCCCTTAACGTGACAGCATTATAAGGAAATTGCATCTTATTGAGAAATATTTGTCCTGTGAAATGTATTTTTTATTGTGGTCACGTACAAGTCAATGACATTTCCTCAGAAATGAGAGAATCCAATAACTGCAGAAATGAAACACATTAATATTTGTTAATGTTTTACAAGATGCAGTGACAGCTTCCCGTAATTGTTATGAGGGTTCTGAGAAAAGAGTGCGATCCCTGAGATTGCTCTAATCTACCCCTCCCTCGTGAATGTTCTTTCCAGCATGATTTAATCTGCAGTCTTTCTCCAGCTGCAACTGCTCGGAGCCTCTGGAAAAGCCAGAGCTTTGAGCAAAGGTGGAGCTGTGCAGTAAGGGACTGGAGGACAGTGGCCCTGCGAACACCCTTTGCTTTTATTTCCCCAGGCTGATCATACATAGAAACATAGAAACATAGAAAATAGGTGCAGGAGGAGGCCATTTGGCCCTTCGAGCCAGCACCGCCATTCACTGTGATCACGGCTGATCATCCACAATCTGTAACCCGTGCCTGCCTTCTCCCCATATCCCTTGATTCCACTAGCCCCTAGAGCTCTATCTAACTCTCTTTTAAATTCACCCAATGATTTGGCCTCCACTGCCCTCTGTGGCAGAGAATACCACAAATTCACAACTCTCTGGGTGGAAAAGTTTCTTCTCACCTCAGTTTTAAATGGCCTCCCCTTTATTCTTAGACTGTGGCCCCTGGTTCTGGACTCCCCCAACATTGGGAACATTTTTCATGCATCTAGCTTGTCTAGTCCTTTTATAATTTTATATGTCTCTATAAGATCCCCTTTCATCCTTCTAAACTCCAGTGAATACAAGCCCAGTCTTTCCAATCTTTCCTCATATGACAGTCCTTCCATCCCAGGGATTAACCTAGTGAACCTATGCTGCATTGCCTCAATAGCAAAGACGTCCTTCATCAAGTTAGAAGACCAAAACTGCACACAATACTCTAGATGTGGTCTCCCCAAGGCCCTATACAACTGCCAAAGGACTTCTTTGCTCCTGTACTCAAATCCTCCCGTTGTGAAGGCCAACATGCCATCAGCTTTCTTCACTGCCTGCAGTACTTGCACGCTTACTTTCAGTGACTGGTGTACAAGGACACCAAGGTCTCGTTGCACTTCCCCTTTGACACCATTGACACCAATCTGACACCATTGAGATAATAATCTGCCTCCTTATTTTTGCCGCCAAAGTGGATAACCTCACATTTATCTACATCTACTCGTGACAAAAAGATAGATGAATCCCCAGTGTATTCTGAGAAGAACTTTCAACCTTCGTCCAAACATCGGGACCACCAGGAATTGTGGCGGTCCATGCAATGGCTTGTGATAATGTGCAAGCCCTTCAGAAACATTAATAAGCTGGGACATGTTCTGGGAGTCAAACATATTTACTGTGAGAACATTATCCAACTTGCTAAATCCAAGTGGAAAAACATTTGTAAAAATCTTCAGTTAATATGACAGTAAATATTGAACTTCCCCTGAACCTACTTGATTCTTTAAAGCAGCTAATTATGTGCGCAATAAACCATAGACAAACACTTCTGGTGAAACACAACATGGAGAATCGGAAACCTGAATCTGGTGGTAAGGGTTTCAAGCTTTTGTTTAGTTTAGAGATACAGCGCGGAAACAGGCCCTTTCGGCCCACCGAGTCCACGCCAACCAGCGATCCCCGCACATTAACACTATCCTACACCCACTAGGAACAATTTTTACATTTACCAAACAAATTAACCAACAAACCTGTACGTCTTTGTATCTTCTGCCCGATGGAAGGCTTGGAGGTGTAGGAATGACTGCAACACAAATGGTCCTTGATCATGTTGGCTGCTTTCCCAAGGAGGTTCACTAGGTTAATTCCCGGAATGGCGGGACTGTCATATGTTGAAAGACTGGAGCGTCTAGGCTTGTATACACTGGAATTTAGAAGGATGAGTGAGAAGGGATCTTATCGAAACATATAAGATTATTAAGGGGCTGCCTCTAAGGGGTTAGAGGCAGGAAACATGTTCCCAATGTTGGGGGAGTCCAGAACCAAGGGCCACAGTTTAAGAATAAGGGGTAGGCCATTTAGAACGGAGATGAGGAAAAACCTTTTCAGTCAGAGAGTTGTAAATCTGTGGAATTCACTGCCTCAGAAGGCAGTGGAGGCCAATTCTCTGAATGCATTCATATCATATCATATCATATATATACAGCCGGAAACAGGCCTTTTCGGCCCACCAAGTCCGTGCCGCCCAGTGATCCCCGTACATTAACACTATCCTACACCCACTAGGGACAATTTTTACATTTACCCAGCCAATTAACCTACATACCTGTACGTCTTTGGAGTGTGGGAGGAAACCGAAGATCTCGGAGAAAACCCACGCAGGTCACGGGGAGAACGTACAAACTCCTTACAGTGCAGCACCCGTAGTCAGGATCGAACCTGAGTCTCCGGCGCTGCATTCGCTGTAAAGCAGCAACTCTATGAGCTCTTAAGGATAGCGGAGACAGGGGGTATGGGGAGAAGGCAGGAACGGGGTACTGATTGAGAATGATCAGCCATGGTCACATTGAATGGTGGTGCTGGCCCGAAGGGCCGAATGGCCTACTCCTGCACCTATTGTCTATTGTCTATTGAAGCATGGTTTAGATGGAGTCATTGGGGGAGGGGTGTTCAACTGCAACTCTCTGCAATTGGAGTAGGAGTTTGAGTTTAGTTTATTGTCACGTGTACCGAGGTACAGTGAAGAGCTTTTGTTGCGTGCTAACCAGTCAGCGGAGAGACAACACATGATTACAATTGAGCCATTCACAGTGTCCAGACTGTGAGGGAATAACGTGAATAACGTTCAGTGCATGATATAGTCACGTAAAGTCCGATCAAAGATAGTCCGAGGTCGACAGTATGAGGTAGATAGTAGTTCAGCACTGCTCTCTGGTTGTGGTAGGATGGTTCAGTTGCCTGATAATAGCTGGGAAGAAACTGTCCCTGAATCTGGAGGTGTGCATTTTCACACTTCTATACCTTTTCCCTGATGGGAGAGGGGAGAGGAGGGAATGGCCGGGGTGCGACTCGTCCTTGATTATGCTGCTGGCCTTGCCGAGGCAGCGTGAGGTGCAAATGGAGTCAATGGAAGGGAGGTTGGTTTGCGTGATGGTCTGGGCTGCGTCCGCAATTCTCTGCAATTCCTTGCGGTCTTGGATGGAGCTGTTCCCAAACCAAGCCGTGATGCAACCTGATAAAATGCTTTCTATGGCGCACCTGCAGAAGTTGGTGAGAGTTGTTGGAGATATGCTGAACATCCTAAGCCTTCTAGGGAAGTAGAGGTGTGGGTGTGCTTTCTTGGCCATTGCTTCAGTATGGATGGTCCAGGACAAGTTGTTGTTTATATTTAGTCCTCGGAATTTGGAGCTTTCAACCATCTCTGCTTTGGCAGCATCAATGCAAGCCGGGTGAGTGTGTACCTTTGCCTCCTGAAGTCGATCACTATCTCCTTTATCTTGCTGGCATTATCAAGCCTGGGCAAAGTTGTTGCCAAACCAAGCCATATTCACCTTGATAGGGACAACAAATGACCCAGATTGGCTTCCCGGAAATGTAGTAAAATTGAAGAGACCTGTGAAATAGGATATAAATTCTGCAACAAAAACAACTGGTGTCAGGTTTAGCACAGAGGTGGATAAACGCAGGGCATTTATGAACCAGAGTTCCTTGGGGCAAAGCCAAGTCCAGGGGCAACCATCATCAGCAGGTGGACCAGAGGTGACGGAGCAAGGAAGGAGGCATTGACTGATTCTGTGTGGGAAAAGGTGAGGGTAAAGCAGAGAGGAATGAACAGACATTTTATTTTTAAGTCAAACATGGCAGGCAGGCAACATCCACAATTCCTCAATATCCCCTCATTACTGCACATGCCATCATTTATTTACCAGACATATGGTTCAGCCCAGCGTTTTAATAAGATGGCTAAAAGTTATTCACATTTATTGGATCAGGAGTCACGCACAGGCCCAGAGGATATTAAGACAATGTCCTTTTTTTTAAAAAAACTGCTGGTTTCTTGCTCATTGTTGTTCATGCTAGTTTTATTACTTAATAAGAATTTTTTTTTTTATTACTTAATAAGAGAAAATGCTTTTTCACCCAGAGAGTTGTGAATTTATGGAATTCTCTGCCACAGAAGGCAGTGTACAGTTGTGTACAGTTTTGGTCTCCTAGTCTGAGGAAAGACATTCTAGCCTTAGAGGGAGTACAGAGAAGGTTCACCAGATTGATTCCTGGGATGGCAGGACTTTCATATGAAGAAAGACTGGATAGACTGGGCTTATACTCGCTGGAATTTAGAAGACTGAGGGGGGATCTTATTGACACATATAAAATTCTTAAGGGGTTGGAGAGACTAGATGCGGGAAGATTGTTCCCGATGTTGGGGAAGTCCAGAACCAGGGGTCACAGCTTAAGGATAAGGGGGAAGTCTTTTAGGACCGAGATGAGAAAACATTTCTTCACACAGAGAGTGGTGAGTCTGTGGAATTCTCTGCCACAGAAGGTAGTTGAGGCCAGTTCATTGGCTATATTTAAGAGGGAGTTAGATGTGGCCCTTATGGCTAAAGGGATCAGGGGGTATGGAGAGAAGGCAGGTACAGGTTACTGAGCTGGATGATCAGCCATGATCACATTGAATGGCGGTGCAGGCTCGAAGGGCCGAATGGCCTACTCCTGCACCTATTTTCTATGTTTCTATGTGGCGGCCAATTCACTGGATGAATTTAAAAGAGAGTTAGATAGGGGCTAACGGAATCAAGGGATATGGGGAGAAGGCAGGCACGGGTTACTGATTGTGGATGATCAGCCATGATCACAATGAATGGCGGTGCTGGCTCGAAGGGCCAAATGGTCTCCTCCTGCACCTATTTCCTATGTTTCTATGTTTCTATGTTAAGACACATTTAAATTCCTCATTGGCCATGGTAGGATTTGAAAGCTGACAGTGCAGATTATGGCTTCCCACTCACTAACCTGACGACATTGCTATGTCAGTGTACAGAGAGTTGGGAATTCCATTTCCAGAGTGGACTCTGAGGTTTTGTTTCAAAGTCTGAATAACTTTCACTTCTGGAAGGGCTCTGTCTTCCCTGAATGTGCAATTACATATGTCACACTCATTTTGTCTCACGACCTGATGTCTAGTTTAGTTTAGTTTTAGAGATACAGCGTGGAAACAGGCCGAGTCCACACCGACCAGCGATCCCCACACATTAACACCATCCTACACACACACACTAGGCAAAATTTTACACATACACCAAGCCAATTAACCTGCACACCTGTACGTCTTTGGAGTGTGGGAGGAAACCGAAGATCTCGGAGAAAACCCACGTGGTCACGGGGAGAACGTACAAACTCTGTACAGACAGCACCCGTAGTGAGGATCGAACCCGGGTCTCCGGTGCTGCAAGCGCTGTAAGGCAGCAACTCTACCGCTGCGCCATGTGATGAAGATGTTTATGAGTGGTAACATCTGATATGTTTATGGATGATAAGACTCATCGTATTGCCTCTCAGTCATGCTCTGTACTTAGCCAAATATTACTTTACATTGCCGACTGTACGTGGCAAACCTTGACAGGTCCTCTAGGTCTTACACTCTTTCACTCCAGATCGAGATCTCATGAGTATTCTGAAATAGATAAGAAACTATATAATAGATAAGAAAATATATATTGCTTTGTTGTTCCCTTCTCCGAGCTAACAATGATCTATTCTACATTTTCCTTCATCTGCATCCCCTTTGATGTCTTATAGAGTCATAGAGTGATGCAATGTGGAAACTTGCCCACACCGGCCAACATGTCCCAGCTACACTAGTCCCACCTGCCTGCATTTGGTCCATATCCTTCCAAACCTGTCCTATCCATGTACCCTGCATTCCTGTTTTTAAGATCAATTTCTCAAAGGATGGCTTTCCCCCGAAAAAGCTTCTCTGAAAATACCCTTTGTTGCTGTAAAGATCTGACTTTGAAGTGACGTGCTGACATTTTGTTTGAGTCCTTTCAGCTTTGACTGGAGTGCCGTTCAATAGCTGCTGCCCCCTGCTCTCTGATCCCTTGTTACGGTTTCTTGTTATCATCCCACACCACCTGAGCACAGAGCCTCGTTTAATTCCCGATCACTGCTCCCAGTGTTCTCACGCCTTACACTTCCTTATCTCTCTCCCCTGACTCTCAGTCTGAAGAAGGGTCTCGACCTTCTCAGTCTGAAGAAGGGTCATCCGTTCCTTCTCTCCAGAGGTGCTGCCTGCCCTGCAGAGTTACTCCAGCTTTTTGTGTCCGTCTTCTGTGTAAACCAGCATCTGCAGTTCCTTCCTACACACACACACACACACACACACACACACACACACACACACACACACACACACACACACACACACACACACACACACACACACACACACACACACACACACACACACACACACACACACACACACACACACACACACACACACACAGCATCTCTGACCGGCTGAGTTACTCCAGCTTTTTGTGTCTCTCTTGTATTTGACTGAACTCTTCCCGCACTGCCCGAACTCACTTCGCAGCCATCAACCCCCTAAACCCCGAAGTCCCAAAATGACGCAGAGCTGGAGCCTGGAGTCCACGAGGAGTGGCTGTTGTGCGAGAGTGGAGGGTCAGCTGATGGGAACAATCCCACGGGGAAGAAGAGAAAAGCTGCAAAGCTTATTCAGCAATACCGATGTCGCTGGAAAATAAGAACAACAGGATGGATAGACGTGACATTTTAAACGCAGGAAAATGCCTCCTGGGGCTAAGCAGAACAACAGTCTCAAAATGCTGAACAACGCAAGGAGAAGGTGCGTTGGGGCTAAGAATAGTTTCTTTCACTTCCACCTCCGTGTTTCCTTGCTGCTACCTGACTATTAGAAATAGACAAATGCACATTGAGCTGTTGCCGCACTGCTCCAGTAGCCCGCGTTTAAACCTTCCTTCCACAAATGGGGTGACAAATATTTAAATCAAGAAAATATTACTTCCAGCACCAAACGAAAGCCAAAAACAAACCGCAGTAGGGAGAAATCTCTTTACTAAAACTCTCGTTTGTTTGTTTGTTTGTTTGTTCCTGAACTACAGCCAAAACGGTACACGATAGCGCGACAATTTTAGGCCCACCTTACCCACCGACGTCCCTTTGGTGCTATTGGAAGAAGTTTCATTGAAATCGGTGTTACATTTTTAAAGTTATTCACATCTTTAAATTTAAATCTATCTCCTAGGGAGGGAGGGAGGATAAGGAGGTTGACGGGGATGGAATGGGACGGAAGGGGGGAGGGGAGGGGGGAGGGGGGAGGGGGAGGGAGGGGGAAGGGGGGAGAGGGGAGGGGGGAGAGGGGAGGGGGGGATGGGGGGAGAGGGGAGGACGAGGGGGAGGGGGGAGGAGAGGGTGCTGCGCTAATGCAGGAGAGTTTTAGGCCCAACGGGTCCACTTAGTCTAGTCTGAAATAAAAGTAGAAAATGCTGAAAAAAACCAAGAAATTGTTTCACTTTCTCTAGAAATAAATGCTCTATCAACTAAATGTTCCTAGTCCCTGAAACTTTAAAACGCTGTTGAGGGCAGGTATGCTTCCTGCCATTAATGGATGCGTACAACTGCATGAAATCAAGGCAGACCACGGGCTGAAGAATCTCTGACAGTGGAGGCATCAAATCAACTGTGCACTCTGGCAGCATAATCTATCCACACTGGATACTTACTGCCAGATGTAACACAAACTCCTTCACCGAGTTAGCAGTTCTATTAAAATTGTGAGCTTTGCACATCCCAGAGATCATTTTTAAGTATTAGAAGGACATGGGGTTAGGAGGGAGAATAAGGACGATGGGATTAGGAGGGGGAGATAGAATGGTGGAGTAGACTTGATGGGCCGAGCGGCCTAATTCTGCTCCTATTCCTTGTGTTGGAATAGTGAAGCAAAAGCTTGTTGAAAAGGGATAGGCTTTTGCAGTGGGTGTTCAAGGAGGAAAAGGTGAGGGGGAGATTTTTGGAGGGGGCTTGGTGAGTCATGCTAAAGTCATTAACTAATCAAATGAAAAGCAACTATACGCAGTATTGTGCCACATACGTCAGGCAAACAGAGAGGCTCGTTGGGGGAAGCCACAGCACCAGAGGCTGTTACTGAAAGAGGGAGAGGCAAGACATGGAGGAATCTAATAACAGTGACAGGAATTATTTTTTTAAATTATGGGCTTTGCTGCTCAACGACAAAGTGTTGACATGGGGGTGAGATCTGCTGAATCAAATCCTGCATTTCCAGTTCTCTCGGTTTTTACGATCAGTTTCTCAAAGGTTGGCGTTCTCCCGAGAAAGGAAAGCAACGGCAATAACGAAAGCCTCTCTGAAAATGCCCTTTGTTGCTGTAAAGATCTATCTGCCTTTGAAGTGGTGTGCTGGCATTTTTGATCGAGTGCTTTCAGCTTTCAGCCCAGTACAGAGTGCCATTCAATAGCTGCCGTCCTCTGCTCTTTGATCCATTGTTACCGCATCTTGTTGTCATCCAGCCCACACCACCTGAGCACAGAGCCTCATTGAATTCCAGATTGCTGCAGCCAGTGTGTGGCGTGCTCCCTGGTAACAGGTGCAAACACAGACGACCACTGTGTGAGTGCTGACTGCCCTGGTGTACAGGGCCCTAGTGAGACCGCACCTGGAGTACTGTGTGCAGTTGTACAGGGCCCTAGTGAGACCACACCTGGAGTACTGTGTGCAGTTGTACAGGGCCCTAGTGAGACCGCACCCGGAGTACTGTGTGCAGTTGTACAGGGCCCTAGTGAGACCGCACCTGGAGTACTGTGTGCAGTTGTACAGGGCCCTAGTGAGACCGCACCTGGAGTACTGTGTGCAGTTGTACAGGGCCCTAGTGAGACCGCACCTGGAGTACTGTGTGCAGTTGTACAGGGCCCTAGTGAGACCGCACCTGGAGTACTGTGTGCAGTTGTACAGGGCCCTAGTGAGACCGCACCTGAAGTACTGTGTGCAGTTGTACAGGGCCCTAGTGAGACCGCACCTGGAATACTGTGTGCAGTTGTACAGGGCCCTAGTGAGACCGCACCTGGAGTACTGTGTGCAGTTGTACAGGGCCCTAGTGAGACCGCACCTGGAGTACTGTGTGCAGTTGTATAGGGCCCTGGTGAGACCGCACCTGGAGTACTGTGTGCAGTTGTACAGGGCCCTAGTGAGACCGCACCTGGAGTACTGTGTGCAGTTGTACAGGGCCCTAGTGAGACTGCACCTGAAGTACTGTGTGCAGTTGTACAGGGCCCTAGTGAGACCGCACCTGGAGTACTGTGTGCAGTTGTACAGGGCCCTAGTGAGACCGCACCTGGAGTACTGTGTGCAGTTGTACAGGGCCCTAGTGAGACCGCACCTGGAGTACTGTGTGCAGTTGTACAGGGCCCTAATGAGACTGCACCTGAAGTACTGTGTGCAGTTTTGGTCTCCAAATTTGAGGAAGGATATTCTTGCTATTGAGGGCGTGCAGCGTAGGTTTACTGGGTTAATTCCCGGAATGGCGGGACTGTCGTATGTTGAAAGGCTGGAGCGACTAGGCTTGTACACACTGGAATTTATAAGGATGAGAAGGGATCTTATCGAAACATGTAAGATTATTAAGGGGTTGGACGCGCTAGAGGCAGGAAACATGTTCCCAATGTTGGGGGGAGTCCAGGACCAGGGGCCACAGTTTAAGAATAAGGGGTGGGCCATTTAGAACTGAGATGAGGAAAAACTTTTTCAGTCAGAGAGTTGTAAATCTGTGGAATTCTCTGCCTCAGAAGGCAGTGGAGGCCAATTCTCTGGATGCATTCAAGAGAGAGCTGGATAGAGCTCTTAAGGATAGCGGAGTCAGGGGGTATGGGGAGAAGGCAGGAACGGGGTACTGATTGAGAATGATCAGCCATGATCACATTGAATGGTGGTGCTGGCTCGAAGGGCCGAATGGCCTCCTCCTGCACCTATTGTCTATTGTTTATTGCTGACTGTGCTGATGAAGTAGAGTGTGGCTCAGTGGCCTTCTTCTTTCGTGTCCGTCATCCATGTTTCAAATGTCACATCACTGCCATCGTCTGTCCTGAAGAGGGCGCAAGCTTCCGGCAACAATCAGTGGGATCCACCACTCGTTACAATAGAGGGTGGTGGTCGCAGAATTAGCTCGGGACACTTCCAGTTTCCAGCCCTGCGATGTGGACCCTTCTACTATGCGGCCGGCTCAGTGGTGGGACACTGCATCATAGCTCCAACCACCCTGGTGCATATGTCCTAGGAGCGGAATCAGGCCATTCGGCCCATCAAGTCTACTCCGCCATTCAATCATGGCTGATCTATCTCTCCCTCTCAACCCCACTCTCCTGCCTTCTCCCCATGACCCCTGACACCTGTAGTAATCAAGAATCTATCAATCTCTGCCTTAAAAATATCCACTGACTTGGCCTCCACCGCCTTCTGTGGCAATGAATTCCACAGATTCACCACCCTCTGTCTAAAGAAATTCCTCCTCATCTCCTTACTAAAGGTACCTTCTTTTTATTCTGAGGCTTTGGCCTCTGGTCCTGGACTCTCACACTAATGGAAACATCCTCTCCACATGCACTCTATCCAGGCCTTTCACTGTTCAGTAAGTTTCAATGAGGTCCCCCGCTCATCGATCCTGACCTCTGGTGCTGTATGCTGTAGAGTTTGCACATTATCCTTGTGATTTCCTTAAGATGCCACCGTGTCCTCCCACATCCCAATAACATGCAGGTTTACAGGTCATAGAGTCATAGAGAGATACAGTGTGGAAACATGTCCTTCAGCCCAACTTGCCCACACCGGCCAACATGTCCCAGCTACACTAGTCCCACCTGTCCACGTTTGCCCCATATCCCTCCAAACCTGTCCTATCAAACCTGGGCGGCACGGTAGCGCAGCGGTAGAGTTGCTGCTTTACAGCGAATGCAGCGCCGGAGACTCAGGTTCGATCCTGACTACGGGTGCTGCACTGTAAGGAGTTTGTACGTTCTCCCCGTGACCTGCGTGGGTTTTCTCTGAGATCTTCGGTTTCCTCCCACACTCCAAAGACGTACAGGTATGTAGGTTAATTGGCTGGGTAAATGTAAAAATTGTCCCTAGTGGGTGTAGGATAGTGTTAATGTGCGGGGATCGCTGGGCGGCGCGGACTTGGTGGGCCGAAAAGGCCTGTTTCCGGCTGTATTATTTATGATATGATATCCATGTCCCTGTCTAACTGTTTCTTAAATGTTGGGATAGTCCTTGCCTCAACTACCTCCTCTGGCCGCTTGTTCCATACACCCACCACCTGAGGTTCCTTCCTGCATGTGCTTACGGAACATGTTTGACTGGAGTTCTGCCAAGCAACATTTGATTCAATTCAACCAGGAAGGAGATCACACGAATATTGTTGGTAAACACAGTACACTTTAAAGAGCTTCTTGGAAGCAGAATAAGTGGTAGAAATGCCAAGAAGACAAAGGAGGGAATTCCGCAGAGGGCAGTCACCTTCGTGGAAGGAATTCAATTCAGGAACACCAAGCAGCCACGTCATATTTCTTGGTGGTCTGCACAGCTGGACAGGGAGAGGCAGAGGAGCATTGAGTCACGGAGGAGCCATGCAGAACAGACATGGATCAATGGCACACTATGAACAAGCACACCTTTCTGGCCATCTAATCCCATTTGCCTGCTGTGGGCCGTATTCTTCTGTGTCATGCCTATTTAAATGTCTTTCTAAATGCCTTTTAAATGTAGACATTGAATCCGACCCTATTACTTCCTCTGCCAACGCAATCTCAGATACTGTGTTGAAAACAAAACATCCCCCTCAAAACCGCTTTAAAATTCCTTCCTCTCACCTTAATCCTCTTGTTTTTCCATCTGTAGGAGACTTTGTCTGTCCACCCTACCTCTGCTTCCCATGATCTTGTATGTCTCAATCAGATGACTCCAGGGAAATCTAGCTGGGCCTATCCAATCTCTCCCCACAACTAAAGGCCTCCAATCCATGCGACATCCCGGTGTTTCTCCTCCGCCCCTCCTCCAAAGCGAACCACTTTGGGCAAGATCTTCGAGGAAGTTTTTTTTAGTTTAGTTTTAGAGATACAGCGCGGAAACAGGCCATTCGGCCCACTGAGAATGCACTGACCAGCGATCCCTGCACATTAATACTATCCTACACACACTACGGACAATTTTTACATGCACCAAGCCAATTTACCTACAAACCTGTACGTCTTTGGAGTGTGGGGGGAAAAGGAAGAAAACCCACGTAGGTCACGGGGAGAACGTACAAACTCCGTACAGACAACACCTGTAGTCAGGATCGAACCCGGGCCTCCAGCGCTGCAAGTGCTGTAAGGCAGCAACTCTACCGCTGCGCCACCGTACTGTCTTCTAGTTGAAAAGACGAGGGTGAATTTTGAATGCAAGGCTGTGGTGCCAAGTGGCTGACCATGGCGACGTGCCATTCCCATGGCAGCAGGCCTGGCTTGCCGGCCACGGTGCTGGTAAACCTGACCCCAAGATGCAAGCCGCCAACCCCTGCCCTGCTCAACCCCGAGGGTCGGAAAGGAGGGTGAAGAGATTCAAGATGGCGGCTGCGGCGGATGCAAGGAAACAAAGGGCCGGTAGTCGGAACTGAGATCTCACTTCCCACACCCTTGAAGCCCTCTGGATGCTACGAGGCTGGCTAGCTGCCGGAGGCACCTCCGGGGCACAAAGACTGAACAGTGGCCGGGTGAGGCAAGGGACGATGGTTCGGTGGCTGACCGAGGTGATGGTGGGGTGGGCCGCTGAAGGCCCTTCAGCAGCCTGGGGCTCGACCGGATCGGCAGCTGCTCCAAGAGACTGAGCGTGTGGACCGGACTTGACCTACACCTGCACGGAGTGGAGGAGCAGCAGCGTAGGACACCAACGGCTTTGTTTGGCCAGGCCGACTCTTCACCGCCTTCAACGCCACCAGGACAACGGTTATGGCCACGTTAAGAACAATACACTTACAACAAGGGCAGCACGGTGGCGCAGCGGTAGAGTTGCTGCCTTACAGCGAATGCAGCGCCGGAGACTCAGGTTCGATCCTGACTGTGGGCGCCGTCTGTACGGAGTTTGTACGTTCTCCCCGTGACCGCGTGGGTTTTCGCCAAGATCTTCGGTTTCCTCCCACACTCCAAAGACGCACAGGTATGTAAGTTAATTGGCTGGGCAAATGTAAAAATTGTCCCTAGTGTGTGTAGGATAGTGTTAATGTGCGGGGATCGCTGGGCGGCGCGGACCCGGTGGGCCGAAGGGCCTATTTCTGTGCTGTATCTCTAAATCTAAATCTAAAAAAAACCAACATGGACCTGAAAATGGCGCCAAATCCTGGTGACTTTGACATACTGCCTCAGTGTACTATTCCTGTACGCTTGCACTGTATCTAAGATGAGCTAATGTAACGTAATACTTTCACCGAACTGTATGGGAAAAAAAAATTGGAAGAATTGAATATTGAATAATTGAATAATTGAATTGAATAATTTTTTTATGTATGTATACATACGAGGAATTTGCCTTGGTGCTTTGCTCGCAAGTATCAACACGACATGCAATAAACAATTAGGAATAAATCATAAAACATTAAAACATTAAGAATAAAACATTAGTTTAGTTTTCGAGATACAGCGCGGAAACAGGCCCTTCGGCCCACCGGGTCCGCGCCGACCAGCGATCCCTGCACACTAACACCATCCTACACACTCTAGGGACAACCTTTACGTTTACCAAGCCAATTAACCTACAAACCTGCACGTCTTTGGAGTGCGGGAGGAAACCGAAGATCTCGGAGAAAACCCACGCGGGTCACGGAGAGAACGTACAAACTCCGTACAGACACCAGAGCAAAAGGAGGCTACAGACTTTTGGTTGTTGAGTAGGGCTACTGCTCGTGGATAAAAGTTGTTTTTATGCCTGGCTGCAGCGGCTTTGAAAGTCTGGGCAATTTCACTGTAGATCGGTACAGGTGACAATAAAATGCCATTGAACGACTGAAACAATTGCAGGTGAGCAAACCCACAGAGGACCGAGCGACTGGGCCTTGGTGCAGTCGGAGTAGAGAGGGAACCTGCCCTGTCCAGAAGGTTACGGTGAGTTTAATAATGTGCACAGACACACCTTTCTCAGGCAGACAAACAATGCTGGTACCTATGCCCCACTGTTCTCATTCGTTAGATTCCATCAACCCATCCCTCTCATTGTTCCTCACAGAATTATTAAAATACTTGCGGAAATCAAAACAAAAGCTGCAGATGCTGGAAATGCAAAGTTAAAAAAATTTGGAAATAGTTGGATATTTCCAGCAAGCCAGGCAGCATCTGTGGAGAGAGGAAGAGTGAATGATAAAGGGTCTGACGAAGGCCCTCAAAGTGAAAACATGTACAGGGCCCTAGTGAGACCGCACCTGGAGTACTGTGTGCAGTTTTGGTCTCCAAATTTGAGGAAGGATATTCTTGCTATTGAGGGCGTGCAGCGTAGGTTTACTAGGTTAATTCCCGGAATGGCGGGACTGTCATATGTTGAAAGACTGGAGCGACTAGGCTTGTATACACTGGAATTTAGAAGGATGAGAGGGGATCTTATCGAAACGTATAAGATTATTAAGGGATTGGACACGATAGAGGCAGGAAACATGTTCCCAATGTTGGGGGAGTCCAGAACCAGGGGCCACAGTTTAAGAATAAGGGGTAGGCCATTTAGAACGGAGATGAGGAAAAACTTTTTCAGTCAGAGAGTTGTATATCTGTGGAATTCTCTGCCTCAGAAGGCAGTGGAGGCCAATTCTCTGAATGCATTCAAGAGAGAGCTAGATAGGCGGAGTGAGGGGGTATGGGGAGAGGGCAGGAACGGGGTACTGATTGAGAATGATCAGCCATGATCACATTGAATGGTGGTGCTGGCTCGAAGGGCCGAATGGCCTCCTCCTGCACCTATTGTCTATTATCTATTGTCTATTGTCTATAACCATGTTCCTCATTGTAAAGATGCTGAGTGTTGCCAGAAGTTTATTTGTGTTTCTAGCTTCTCCACGCGCCTGCCTGCCTGCCTGCCTGCCTGCCTGCCTGTCTGTCCGTCCGTCTGTCCATCTGTCTGTCTGTCTATCTATCTCATCTCAGGTGCTTATTGCCTGTGGGACCCAGTTAGTAATTTTGCCCCCAGGAGCCGCTCTGCCAGGACGTGAGAGTCAGGGTAGATTCCCGACCTGCCTGTCCTTGGGCTCAAGGTGACGCCCTGCTGGAGGAATGCACCCTTGCCCAGAGAGGGGGGGGGAGAGCTGGGCTTGCTGTAGCACAGTTAGCACAGTGAGCCCCAGCCTCACAATCAGACACGCCACCCCCCTTCCCAACCCCTTAAGGTTTGCAATCGCATAACAAGGCCAAGTCGGACTGCAGCCATAAACAGAACGGAAAGATGATGCAGCTTTCAGACTGTGGACTCAGCGGGAAGTTGCTGCAATTTCGGGGCGGCGATCGACAGCGGTGGACAAACCAGTCTGATCACAAAGCACACCGGGAGAGATTCTCTTCAACCAGAAACACCCACTGGGAAAGTTTCCACAAGGCCCCTGATGACGCATTACCTCACCGCAGAGTGCAGTGGCCTGTCAGCGATCGGCCACTCCGCTGGTGAGTCGAGTGCCAAGAAAGTCGATGGGTGCTGGCTTTCAGCAGTGGGGATGTAGTGGGGATGCAGTGGTGGGGAACTGTGTGTTCAGCTGTCCAAGCAACTTTTTCCAACTCTTCCCAATCTTTCCACGACCAGGCTTCGTGAGGGTATTTGCTTAACACTAACAAAATAGACGACTTCTTTCAACATGAACTACGACCAGATTCTGTAATCGCTCTCCCACTCTGTTTGCGGCATTTATTAATAAAGTGTGCACCAATCCTCGGGGATGAAGAGACGGGAACGCCTCTGGCAACCGAGGTCCTCAGCGATACTGTTGCAGTCCCTTCGTTTAGGTGCAGAAGGCCTAGGTTCTAAGTTTGGAGAAACAAGAACCCTTGTTTCTTGATGCTGGTTTGCAAAAAAAGACACAAATCGCTGGAGTGCACGTTGAAATTCCCACGTGGTACACGTGGTAATAAAGGAACCATTGAACCAGTAACTCAGCGATCCAACAGGAACTCTGGAGAACATGGATAAGTGATGTTTTCGGTTGGGACCCTTCTTCAGACTGACCCAAAATGTCACCTATCCATGTTATCCCGAGATCATAAGATCAGAAGATCAGAAGTGATAGGAGCCAAATTAGGCCATTCGGCCCATCAAGTCTACTCTGCCATTCCATCAAGGCTGATCTATCTCTCCCTCCTAAATCCATTCTCCTGCCTTCTCCCCATAACCTCAGACACCCGTACTAATCAAGAATCTATCTATCTCTGCCTTAAATACATCCACTGACTTGGCCTCCACAGCCTTCTGCGGCAAAGAATTCCACAGATTCACTGCCAGATGCTGCCTGACCCGCTGAGCGACCCCAGCACTTTGTTTCCTTTTTACATTCTAGGTTACATCGTCTTGGCTTAGAATGAGATGTTTCACAGGATAAAAACAGAGGAGACCTGATAATCTGCTGTGGATTAGTGAGGGCAAAAATGTCCATTGACTCTAACAACTACCTTTAGTTTAATTTGGTTTAGTTTAGAGATACAGCGCGGAAACAGGCCCTTCAGCCCATCGGGCCCATGTCGCCCGGAAATTCCACACATTAACGCTATCCGACACACACTAGGGACAATTTTTACATTTACCAAGCCAATTTACCTACATACCTGTACGTCTTTGGAGTGTGGGAGGAAACCAAAGATTTTGGAGAAAACCCACGCAGGTCACGGGGAGAACGTACAAACTCCGTACAGACAGCGCCCGTAGTCGGGATCGAACCCGGGATCGAACCTGGCGCTGCAAGCGCTGTAAGGCAGCAACTCTACTGCTGCGCCACCGTGCCTGGCTCTTCTGATTGGAGCCAATGGCATGGAACAAGCCGGCCTCTCCTGGCTTGTGGCACAGGTAGAGGGGGCCATGAACAGCCGACTGCCGAACGCTGGTAATCTGGTATCTTAACACCATGGTCACAGGAATGAATGGTCCAAACACTGTCCATTCAGTCCCTTAGCCCTTACAACCACAGCCTAACCAACACATTTGAAATACTTTGACATCACGTTACTCGTTTCATTCCTTCCCAATTGTCCCAATTGTCACCATAAAGGAGGATAGCAAAAGTTTTTTTAGGTACGTGAAGAGGAAAAAAATAGTCAAGGCAAATGTGGGTCCCTTGAAGACAGAAGCAGGGGAATTTATTATGGGGAACAAAGAAATGGCAGACGAGTTAAACCGTTACTTTGGATCTGTCTTCACTGAGGAAGATACACACAATCTCCCAAATGTTCTAGGGGCTGGAGAACCTAGGGTGATGGAGGAACTGAAGGAAATCCACATTAGGCAGGAAATGGTTTTGGGTAGACTGATGGGACTGAAGGCTGATAAATCCCCAGGGCCTGATGGTCTGCATCCCAGAGTACTTAAGGAGGTGGCTCTAGAAATAGTGGAAGCATTGGAGATCATTTTTCAATGTTCTATAGATTCAGGATCAGTTCCTGTGGATTGGAGGATAGCAAATGTTATCCCACTTTTTAAGAAAGGAGGGAGAGAGAAAACGGGTAATTATAGACCAGTTAGTCTGACATCAGTGGTGGGGAAAATGCTGGAGTCAATTATAAAAGACGAAATTGCTGAGCATTTGGATAGCAGTAACGGGATCGTTCCGAGTCAGCATGGATTTACGAAGGGGAAATCATGCTTGACAAATCTACTGGAATTTTTTGAGGATGTAACTAGGAAAATTGACAAGGGAGAGTCAGTGGATGTGGTGTACCTCGACTTTCAGAAAGCCTTCGACAAGGTCCCACATAGGAGATTAGTGGGCAAAATTAGGGCACATGGTATTGGGGGTAGGGTACTGACATGGATAGAAAATTGGTTAACAGACAGAAAGCAAAGAGTGGGGATAAATGGGTCCCTTTCGGAATGGCAGGCAGTGACCAGTGGGGTACCGCAAGGTTCGGTGCTGGGACCCCAGCTATTTACGATATACATTAATGACTTAGACGGAGGGATTAAAAGTACCATTAGCAAATTTGCAGATGATACTAAGTTGGGGGGTAGTGTGAATTGTGAGGAAGATGCAATAAGGCTGCAGGGTGACCTGGACAGGTTGTGTGAGTGGGCGGATACATGGCAGATGCAGTTTAATGTAGATAAGTGTGAGGTTATTCACTTTGGAAGTAAGAATAGAAAGGCAGATTATTATCTGAATGGTGTCAAGTTAGGAGGAGGGGGAGTTCAACGAGATCTGGGTGTCCTAGTGCATCAGTCAATGAAAGGAAGCATGCAGGTTCAGCAGGCAGTGAAGAAAGCCAATGGAATGTTGGCCTTCGTAACAAGAGGAGTTGAGTATAGGAGCAAAGAGGTCCTTCTACAGTTGTACCGGGCCCTGGTGAGACCGCACCTGGAGTACTGTGTGCAGTTTTGGTCTCCAAATTTGAGGAAGGATATTCTTGCTATGGAGGGCGTGCAGCGTAGGTTCACTAGATTAATTCCCGGAATGGCGGGACTGTCGTATGTTGAAAGGCTGGAGCGATTGGGCTTGTATACACTGGAATTTAGAAGGATGAGGGGGGATCTTATTGAAACATATAAGATAATTAGGGGATTGGACACATTAGAGGCAGATAACATGTTCCCAATGTTGGGGGAGTCCAGAACAAGGGGCCACAGTTTGAGAATAAGGGGTAGGCCATTTAGAACGGAGATGAGGAAGAACTTTTTCAGTCAGAGGGTGGTGAAGGTGTGGAATTCTCTGCCTCAGAAGGCAGTGGAGGCCAGTTCGTTGGATGCTTTCAAGAGAGAGCTGGATAGAGCTCTTAAGGATAGCGGAGTGAGGGGGTATGGGGAGAAGGCAGGAACGGGGTACTGATTGATAGTGATCAGCCATGATCGCATTGAATGGCGGTGCTGGCTCGAAGGGCTGAATGGCCTACTCCTGCACCTATTGTCTATTGTCATTGCATTGAAAAACATAAAACCTTCCCATGCTCGACATCCAAAATAAATACAGAAAATGTGGGGATGCCCAGCTGGTCAGGCAGCATCTGCGGAGGAGAAACAGTGGTAACATTTCATGTTGATGCCCCACATCTGATGACGGGCGTTTGACCAGAAAGTTGTACAGAGAAGATTTGCAAGAACGTTGCCAGGACTAGAGGGTGTAAGCTATAGGGAGAGGTTGAGTAGGCTGGGACTCTATTCCTTGGAGTGCAGGAGGATGAGGGGTGATCTTATAGAGGAGTACAAAATCATGAGAGGAATAGATCGGGTAGATGCACAGAGTCTCTTGGTGGATCGAGGACCAGAAGACATAGGTTTAAGGTGACGAGGAAAAGATTTTACAGGAATCTGAGGGGTAATTTTTTCACACAAAGGGTAGTGGGTGTAAGGAACAAGCTGCCAGAGGAGGTGTAGTTGAGGCAGGGACTATCCCAACGTTTAATAAACAGTTAGACATGTACATAGATAGGACAGGTATGGAGGGATATGGACCAAACGCAGGCAGGTGGGACTAGTGTAGCTGGGACATGTTGCCCGTTGTGGGCAAGTTGGGCCGAATGGCCTGTTACCATGCTGTTTCTCTCTGTGACAATGACCGTAATGTTACAAAGCCATGAACTGTCTCGGTTTCTCCATCTATAGATGCTTCTGCCCTGTTGAGTGACCCCACCCTTTGAATTTTATTTCCCCCTTCTTCGCAAAACACATGTAACTATTTATAACAAACCGGCTTTTCCTGCTTTTAATTGATCCACATTTTTCCAGGTATTAGTTAATAAACAATTCCATAATAATTGGCAATGTATTCGTGTCTTGTTTTGAGATGAGAAATCTGTAATTGCTCTCTCTCTCTCTCTCCCCTTCTCTCTCTCTCCCCCTCTCTCTCTCTCCCCCTCTCTCTCTCCCTCTCTCTCCCCCTCTCTCTCTCTCTCCCCCTCTCTCTCTCTCTCCCCCTCTCTCTCTCCCCCTCTCTCTCTCTCTCCCCCTCTCTCTCTCTCTCTCTCCCCCTCTCTCTCTCCCCCTCTCTCTCTCCCCCTCTCTCTCTCCCCCTCTCTCTCTCCCTCTCTCTCTCCCCCTCTCTCTCTCTTCAGCTTTCAACTCTTCCCAATCTTTCCACGACCAGGCTTTGTGAGGGTATTTGCTTAACACTAACAAAGTAGACGACTTCTTTCAACATGAACTACGACCAGATCCTGTAATCGCTCTCCCACTCTGTTTGCGGCATTTATTAATAAAGTGTGCACCAATCTTCGAGAATGAAGAGACGGGAACGCCTCTGGCAATCGAGGTCCTCAGCGATACTGTTGCTGTCCCTCCCTTTAGGTGCAGAAGGCCTAGGTTCTAAGTTTGAAGAAACAAGAACACGTGGTACACATGGTAATAAAGGAACCATTGAACCAGTAACAAGAACACTTGTTTCTTGATGCTGGTTTACAAAAAAAGACACAAAGCGCTGGAGTGCACGTTGAAATTCCCACGTGGTACACATGGTAATAAAGGAACCATTGGACCAGTAACTCAGCGATCCAACAGGATCTCTGGAGAACATGGATTAGTGATGTTTTCGGTTGGGACCCTTCTTCAGACTGACCCAAAATGTCACCTATCCATGTTATCCCGAGATCATAAGATCAGAAGATCAGAAGTGATAGGAGCCGAATTAGGCCATTCGGCCCATCAAGTCTACTCTGCCATTCCATCAAGGCTGATCTATCTCTCCCTCCTAAATCCATTCTCCTGCCTTCTCCCCATAACCTCAGACACCCGTACTAATCAAGAATCTATCTATCTCTGCCTTAAATACATCCACTGACTTGGCCTCCACAGCCTTCTGCGACAAAGAATTCCACAGATTCACTGCCAGATGCTGCCTGACCCGCTGAGCGACCCCAGCACTTTGTTTCCTTTTTACATTCTAGGTTACATCGTCTTGGCTTAGAATGAGATGTTTCACAGGATAAAAACAGAGGAGACCTGATAATCTGCTGTGGATTAGTGAGGGCAAAAATGTCCATTGACTCTAACAACTACCTTTAGTTTAATTTAGTTTAGTTTAGAGATACAGCGCGGAAACAGGCCCTTCAGCCCACCGGGCCCATGTCGCCCGGAAATTCCGCACATTAACGCTATCCTACACACACTAGGGACAATTTTTACATTTACCAAGCCAATTTACCTACATACCTGCATGTCTTTGGAGTGTGGGAGGAAACCAAAGATTTTGGAGAAAGTCCACGCAGGTCACGGGGAGAACGTACAAACTCCGTACAGACAGCGCCAGTAGTCGGGATCGAACCCGGGATCGAACCAGGCGCTGCAAGCGCTGTAAGGCAGCAACTCTACTGCTGCGCCACCGTGCCTGGCTCTTCTGATTGGAGCCAACTGCATGGAACAAGCCGGCCTCTCCTGGCTTGTGGCACAGGTAGAGGGGGCCATGAACAGCCGACTGCCGAACGCTGGTAATCTGGTATCCTAACACCATGGCCACAGGAATGAACGGCCCAAACACTGTCCATTCAGTCCCTTAACCCTTACAACCACAGCCTAACCAACACATTTGAAATCCCTTGACATCACGTTACTCGTTTCATTCCCAATTGTCACCATTGCATTGAAAAACATAAAACCTTCCCATGCTGGACATCCAAAATAAATACAGAAAATGTGGGGATGCCCAGCTGGTCAGGCAGCATCTGCGGAGGAGAAACAGTGGTAACATTTCATGTTGATGCCCCACATCTGATGACGAGCGATTGACCAGAAAGTTGTACAGAGAAGACTTACGAGGATGTTGCCAGGACTAGAGGGTGTTAGCTGCAGGGAGAGGTTGAGTAGGCTGGGACTCTATTCCTTGGAGTGCAGGAGGATGACGGGTGATCTTATAGAGGAGTACAAAATCATGAGAGGAATAGATCGGGTAGATGCACAGAGTCTCTTGGTGGATCGAGGACCAGAAGACATAGGTTTAAGGTGACGAGGAAAAGATTTAACAGGAATCTGAGGGGTAATTTTTTCACACAAAGGGTAGTGGGTGTAAGGAACAAGCTGCCAGAGGAGGTGTAGTTGAGGCAGGGACTATCCCAACGTTTAATAAACAGTTAGACATGTACATAGATAGGACAGGTATGGAGGGATATGGACCAAACGCAGGCAGGTGGGACTAGTGTAGCTGGGACATGTTGGCCGGTGTGGGCAAGTTGGGCCGAATGGCCTGTTACCATGCTGTTTCTCTCTGTGACAATGACCGTAATGTTACAAAGCCATGAACTGTCTCGGTTTCTCCATCTATAGATGCTTCTGCCCTGTTGAGTGACCCCACCCTTTGAATTTTATTTCCCCCTTCTTCGCAAAACACATGTAACTATTTATAACAAACTGGCTTTTCCTGCTTTTAATTGATCCACATTTTTCCAGGTATTAGTTAATAAACAATTCCATAATAATTGGCAATCTATTCGTGTCTTGTTTTGAGATGAGAAATCTGTAATTGCTCTCTCTCTCTCTCTCCCCTTCTCTCTCCCCCTCTCTCTCTCCCCCCCTCTCTCTCTCTCCCCCTCTCTCTCTCCCTCTCTCTCCCCCTCTCTCTCTCTCTCCCCCTCTCTCTCTCTCTCCCCCTCTCTCTCTCCCCCTCTCTCTCTCTCTCCCCCTCTCTCTCTCTCTCCCCCTCTCTCTCTCCCCCTCTCTCTCTCCCCCTCTCTCTCTCCCCCTCTCTCTCTCCCTCTCTCTCTCCCCCTCTCTCTCTCTTCAGCTTTCAACTCTTCCCAATCTTTCCACGACCAGGCTTTGTGAGGGTATTTGCTTAACACTAACAAAGTAGACGACTTCTTTCAACATGAACTACGACCAGATCCTGTAATCGCTCTCCCACTCTGTTTGCGGCATTTATTAATAAAGTGTGCACCAATCTTCGAGAATGAAGAGACGGGAACGCCTCTGGCAACCGAGGTCCTCAGCGATACTGTTGCTGTCCCTCCCTTTAGGTGCAGAAGGCCTAGGTTCTAAGTTTGAAGAAACAAGAACACGTGGTACACATGGTAATAAAGGAACCATTGAACCAGTAACAAGAACACTTGTTTCTTGATGCTGGTTTACAAAAAAAGACACAAAGCGCTGGAGTGCACGTTGAAATTCCCACGTGGTACACATGGTAATAAAGGAACCATTGGACCAGTAACTCAGCGATCCAACAGGATCTCTGGAGAACATGGATAAGTGATGTTTTCGGTTGGGACCCTTCTTCAGACTGACCCAAAATGTCACCTATCCATGTTATCCCGAGATCATAAGATCAGAAGATCAGAAGTGATAGGAGCCGAATTAGGCCATTCGGCCCATCAAGTCTACTCTGCCATTCCATCAAGGCTGATCTATCTCTCCCTCCTAAATCCATTCTCCTGCCTTCTCCACATAACCTCAGACACCCGTACTAATCAAGAATCTATCTATCTCTGCCTTAAATACATCCACTGACTTGGCCTCCACAGCCTTCTGCGACAAAGAATTCCACAGATTCACTGCCAGATGCTGCCTGACCCGCTGAGCGACCCCAGCACTTTGTTTCCTTTTTACATTCTAGGTTACATCGTCTAGGCTTAGAATGAGATGTTTCAAAGGATAAAAACAGAGGAGACCTGATAATCTGCTGTGGATTAGTGAGGGCAAAAATGTCCATTGACTCTAACAACTACCTTTAGTTTAATTTAGTTTAGTTTAGAGATACAGCGCGGAAACAGGCCCTTCAGCCCACCGGGCCCATGTCGCCCGGAAATTCCACACATTAACGCTATCCGACACACACTAGGGACAATTTTTACATTTACCAAGCCAATTTAACTACATACCTGCACGTCTTTGGAGTGTGGGAGGAAACCAAAGATTTTGGAGAAAGTCCACGCAAGTCACGGGGAGAACGTACAAACTCCGTACAGACAGCGCCAGTAGTCGGGATCGAACCCGGGATCGAACCAGGCGCTGCAAGCGCTGTAAGGCAGCAACTCTACTGCTGCCCCACCGTGCCTGCCTCTTCTGATTGGAGCCAATGGCATGGAACAAGCCGGCCTCTCCTGGCTTGTGGCACAGGTAGAGGGGGCCATGAACAGCCGACTGCCGAACGCTGGTAATCTGGTATCCTAACACCATGGCCACAGGAATGAATGGTCCAAACACTGTCCATTCAGTCCCTTAGCCCTGACAACCACAGCCTAACCAACACATTTGAAATACTTTGACATCACCTTACTCGTTTCATTCCTTCCCAATTGTCACCATTACATTGAAAAACATAAAACCTTCCCATGCTCGACATCCAAAATAAATACAGAAAATGTGGGGATGCCCAGCTGGTCAGGCAGCATCTGCGGAGGAGAAACAGTGGTAACATTTCATGTTGATGCCCCACATCTGATGACGAGCGATTGACCAGAAAGTTGTACAGAGAAGACTTACGAGGATGTTGCCAGGACTAGAGGGTGTGAGCTACAGGGAGAGGTTGAGTAGGCTGGGACTCTATTCCTTGGAGTGCAGGAGGATGACGGGTGATCTTATAGAGGAGTACAAAATCATGAGAGGAATAGATCGGGTAGATGCACAGAGTCTCTTGGTGGATCGAGGACCAGAAGACATAGGTTTAAGGTGAGGAGGAAAAGATTTAACAGGAATCTGAGGGGTAATTTTTTCACACAAAGGGTGGTGGGTGTAAGGAACAAGCTGCCAGAGGAGGTGTAGTTGAGGCAGGGACTATCCCAACATTTAATAAACAGTTAGACATGTACATAGATAGGACAGGTATGGAGGGATATGGACCAAACCCAGACAAGTGGGACTAGTGTAGCTGGGACATGTTGGCCGTTGTGGGCAAGTTGGGCCGAATGGCCTGTTACCATGCTGTTTCTCTCTGTGACAATGACTGTAATGTTACAAAGCCATGAACTGTCTCGGTTTCTCCATCTATAGATGCTTCTGCCCTGTTGAGTGACCCCACCCTTTGAATTTTATTTCCCCCTTCTTCTCAAAACACATGTAACTATTTATAACAAACCGGCTTTTCCTGCTTTTAATTGATCCACATCTTTCCAGGTATTAGTTAATAAACAATTCCATAATAATTGGCAATGTATTCGTGGCTTGTTTCCTCTCCCCCACCCCCTCTCCCTCACCCCCTCCCTCTCTCCCCCCTCCCTCTCTCTCTCTCTCTCTCTCTCTCTCTCTCTCTCTCTCTCTCTCTCTCTCTCTCTCTCTCTCTCTCTCTCTCTCTCTCTCTCTCTCTCCCTCTCCCCCTCCCTCCCTCCCTCCCCCTCCCCCCTCCCATTCTCTCTCTTCCTGTTGAATGTTATTGTTTGATTTTCAGCTACCCAGTCCTGGTGTACCCAGCCAGAGGCATTCCCAAAATATATTTCCCCCATCTTTTTAATCAAAATCAATTTCACCCCAATTGCCAAAGACAGACACAAAATGCTGGAGTAACTCAGCGGGAGGTCAGGCAGCATCTCTGGAGAGAAGGAATGGGTGGCGTTTTGGGTCGAGGCCCTTCTTCAGACCAGAGGACATAGGTTTGAGGTGAAGGCAAAACAAATTTAATAGGTATCTGAGGGGTAACCTTTTCACACAAAGTGTAGTTGGAGTATAGAACAAGCTGCCAGAGGAGCTAGTCTGTAGTCTCGACCCAAAACGTCGCCCATTCCTTCTCTCCAGAGATGCTGCCTGTCCCGCTGAGTTACTCCAGCATTTTATGTCTATCTTTGGTTTAAGCCAACACCTGCAGTTCCTTCATACACGTCACCCCAATTACCTGTTGTTACTGCAGTCTCATCATTGACTCGGGTAAGAATGAGGTCATAAGGTCATCAGTGATAGGAGTAGAATTAAGCCATTCGGCCCATCAAGTCTACTCCGCCATTCAAACATGGCTGATCTAACTTTCCCTCCTAACCCCATTCTCCTGCCTTCTCCCCATAACCTCTGACACCCGTACTAATCAAGAATCTATCTGTTTCTACCTTTAAAATATCCACTGACTTGGCCTCTACAGCCTTCGGTGGCAATGAATTTCACAGATTCACCACCCTCTGACTAAAGAAGTTTAGGGTGGGGAGGGTCAAATGGTATCTCTCTTCTATCCGCCTCTAAGGTGTTATTATACATGGATGTGTCATTAATTACAAGGTGGTTTCAGAGGAACAAGTATGGGCCATGTACCTATTTTGTCATTCAGTTACATCACTCTCTGCCTGTGCTCCATGCGAATGACTAACCTGTTGCATTCAACGTAATTGTTTGGCAGCTGTGGTCAATTGTGAAGTTAGTGTGTAGAGGGTTGAATGTATATTTAAGTGTGTGGTGTGTTAACGTTGGCAGATTGAGAACACTCCAGAACTAGTGGGAAAGTGGTTCAAATATGAGGCCTGTACCCCCAGAACTAAGTCATTGGTCTGAAGAAGGGTCCCAACTCCAAAACGTTGTATGTCCACTTCCTCCACAGATGCAGCCCGGCCTGCTGAGTTTCCCCAGCACTTTGGGTTTTTTTGCTCAGGATTCCAGTACCTGCAGTTTCTTGTGCCATTAAGTCGTGCCACGGTATGCATCTAATGTTTGTGTTAGACAATAGACAAAAGACAATAGGTGCAGGAGGAGGCCATTTGGCCCTTTGAGCCAGCACCACCATTCAATGTGATCATGGCTGATCATTCTCAATCAGTACCCCGTTCCTGCCTTCTCCCCATACCCCCTGACTCCGCTATCCTTAAGAGCTCTATCTAGCTCTCTCTTGAATGCATTCAGAGAATTGGCCTCCACTGCCTTCTGAGGCAGAGAATTCCACAGATTCACAACTCTCTGACTGAAAAGGTTTTTCCTCATCTCCGTTTGAGTGTGCTTGGAGGCCAAGCTCCAAGACATTGCCAGCTCATTCACCACGGCATGTGAGAAAATAAACGTTAACTGCTCCTCAGGACATGGACGTTTGGCATGCTTCCAGAGACTCTTCCTCATTTCTTTATCAATGCTCTGCCCTTTGACAGCTTCATGATGAGTACTACTTCTCATATCCAGAGGGTCAACTCCCTGTATGTTGTGCGCGTGGGTTTTCTCCGAGATCTTCGGTTTCCTCCCACACTCCAAAGACGTACAGTTTTGTAGGTTAATTGGCTTGGTATAAATGTAAATTGTCCCTAGTGTGTGTGTGGGATAGTGTTAGTGTGCGGGGATCGCTGGTCGGTGCGGACTCAGCGGGCCGAAGGGCCTGTCTCCGTGCTGTATCTCTACACTACACTGAACTGTCAGTGATGAGACTCACCTCAACCTTCAATGCACCAACACATCCTTTCATCTGGCCACATCCCCCAAGATAGACACAAAATGCTGGAGTAACTCAGCGGGACAGGCAGCATCTCCGGAGAGAAGGAATGGGTGACGTTTCGGGTCAAGATCCTCCTTCCAGACAGGTTCGGGATAAGGGAAATGAGAGATATAGACATTCCCCAAGTCTTTCTCCACGACATTGCCGACAGATTCGGGACTGCCTCCTGCACCCATGTGGAACTTGTTGAAGTCATCAACTGTACCATTAACTTCCACGCTGCCCTCAAATTCACCTGGACTACCTCTGACACCTCTCTCCACTTTCTCCATCTCTCCGACTCCCTCACAGGGAACAGACTTTTGACTGACGTCCACTACAAACTCACTTACTCCTGATTATCTGGACTACACCTCCTCCCACCTTGCCTCTGGCAAGGTCCTTCTGCAGTTGTACAGGGCCCTAGTGAGACCGCACCTGGAGTACTATGTGCAGTTTTGGTCTCCAAATTTGAGGAAGGATATTCTTGCTATTGAGGGCGTGCAGCGTAGGTTTACTAGGTTAATTCCCGGAATGGCGGGACTGGCATATGTTGAAAGACTGGAGCGACTAGGCTTGTATACACTGGAATTTAGAAGGACGAGAGGGGATCTTATCGAAACATATAAGATTATTAAGGGGTTGGACACGTTAGAGGCAGGAAACATGTCCCCAATGTTGGGGGAGTCCAGAACAAAGGGCCACAGTTTAAGAATAAGGGGTAGGCCATTTAGAACGTAGATGAGGAAAAATGTTTTCAGTCAGAGAGTTGTAAATCTGTGGAATTGTCTGCCTCAGAAGGCAGTGGAGGCCAATTCTCTGAATGCATTCAAGAGAGAGCTAGATAGAGCTCTTAAGGATAGCGGAGTCAGGGGGTATGGGGAGAAGGCAGGAACAGGGTACTGATTGAAAATGATCAGCCATGATCATATTGAATGGTGGTGCTGGCTCGAAGGGCCGAATGGCCTCCTCCTGCACCTATTGTCTATTATCTATTGTCTATTGTCTATAACCATGTTCCTCATTCTAAAGATGCTTCCTGAGTGTTGCCAGAAGTTTATTTGTGTTTCTAGCTTCTCCACGCATCTATCTATCTATCTATCTATCTATCTATCAACGCCGCTCATCTCAGGTATCTATCAACCCCATTCTCCTGCCTTCTCCCCATAACCTCTGACACCCGTACTAATCAAGAATCTATCTATCTCTGCCTTAAAAATATCCACTGACTTGGCCTCCACAGCCTTCGGTGGCAATGAATTTCACAGATTCACCACCCTCTGAGCAAAGAAATTTAAGGTGGGGGAGGGTCAAATGGTATCTCCCTCTTCTATCCGCCTCCAAGGTGTTATTATACATGGATTTGTCATTAATTACAAGGTGGTTTCACAGGAACAGGTATGGGCCATGTACCTATTTTGTCATTCAGTTACATCACTCTCAGCCTGTGCTCCATGCGAATGACTAACCTGTTGCATTCAACGTAATTGTTTGGCAGCTGTGGTCAATTGTGAAGTTAGTGTGCAGAGGGTTGAATGTATATTGATGTGTGTGGTGTGTAATAGCTGGTTCCTCCTTCTCTGATGACAGTCTGAATCTTCTGCTCCCTTAAGTAGAGTGTGTGGACTCCTTCACCGAGAGAAGTCAAGCCCCAAACCAGAGGACACCAGGGCTTTATTTGACCTGGCCCTGGTCGGGATACAGAACTTAGCTGATTCTTCTACTCCTTCCCCTGCCTGCCACACGGGACATCAGGCACTTTAGGGCCAAAATCCATGCTAAATGATGATTAGCTTTTGGACTACAAATACAGTCAAGTCAAGTCAAGTCAAGTTTATTTGTCACATACATATACAAGATGTGCAGTGAAATGAAAGTGGCAATGACATGCGGATTGTGCTAAACTACAAAACGGAATTGAATTATTTTTTTTAACACAAAAAAATAAATTAATACATTAAATTAAATTAGTCCCTGGTGATATGAGAGTTAATAGTCCTGATGGCCTGTGGGAAGAAACACCGTCTCATCCTCTCTGTTTTCACAGCGTGACAGTGGAGGCGTTTGCCTGACGGTAGCAGCTGGAACAGTCCGTTGCTGGGGTGGCAGGGGTCCCTCATAATCTTGCTGGCTCTGGATCTGCACCTCCTGATGTATAGGTCCTGCAGGGGGGCGAGTGTAGTTCCCATGGTGCGTTCTGCCGAAGGCACTACTCTCCGCAGAGCCTTCCTGTCCTGGGCAGAGCTGTTCCCAAACCAAATTGTGATGTTTCCGGACAAGATGCTTTCTCCAGCCCCAGAGTAGAAGCACTGAAGGATCCTCAGAGAGACTCTGAATTCCCTCAACTGTCTAAGGTGGTAAAGGCGCTGCCTTGCCTTACTCACCAGTACGGCAATTTAGATTTAGATTTAGATTTAGATTTAGATTTAGAGATACAACGCGGAAACAGGCCCTTCGGCCCACCGAGTCCGTGCCGCCCAGCAATCCCCGCACATTAACACTATCCTACACACACTAGGGACAATTTTTAAAAAAACATTTACCCAGTCAATTAACCTACATACCTGTACGTCTTTGGAGTGTGGGAGGAAACCGAAGATCTCGGAGAAAACCCACGCAGGTCACGGGGAGAACGTACAAACTCCGTACAGACGGCGCCCGTAGTCAGGATCGGACCTGAATCTCCGGCGCTGCATTCGCTGTAAGGCAGCAACTCTACCACCGTGCCTCCGTCTTTCATTCAACCTTTTCTCACCTCCCGTCCTCTAGACATCTTCCCACTTAATAAAGCACTGTTTGCTTCTGCTTAGAGCCATGGTCAGTAATTGCTCGCGTGGCAATTATTGGAAGTAATAAATCAATGTGTAGAATAATGCTCAACAGTTGCAAGATGTAGTGTATGGTTATTTTTTAGATTAGTTTAGTTTGGAGATACAGCACAGAAACAGGCCCTTCGGCCCACTGAGTCAGCGCCGACCAGCGATCACCCCATACACTTACACACGCTAGTGACAATTTACATGTATACCAAGTTTAATTTAGCTACATACCTGCACGTCTTTGGAGTGTGGGAGGAAACCGAAGATCTCGGAGTAAACCCATGCAGGTCACAGGGAGTGCGTACAAAGTCCGTATAGGCAAGCACCCGTAGTCAGGATCGAACCCGGGACTCTGGTGCTGTAAGGCAGTAGGTCTGCCGCTACACCAATTAAGAATGCCGGAGGAACATTTTAATTGGGGAAAAAAAATGATACTCAACTCCATGAATATTGGCCTGCGGTTGCTATACAAACAGACTTTCCAGGTGAGACAGAGGTTCACCTGCACCTCCTCCAACCTCATCTATTGCATCCGCTGCTCTAGATGTCAACTTATTTATATCGGCGAAACCAAGCGCAGGCTCGGCGATCGCTTCGCTGAACACCTGCGCTCGGTCCGCATTAACGCAACTGATCTCCCGGTGGCCCAGCACTTTAACTCCCCCTCCCATTCCCAGTCTGACCTCTCTGTCATGGGCCTCCTCCAGTGCCATAGTGAGGCCCACCGGAAATTGGAGGAGCAGCACCTCATATTTCGCCTGGGCAGTTTGCGGCCCGGTGGTATGAACGTCGACTTCTCCAACTTCAGATAGTTCCTCTGTCCCTCCCTTCCCCTCCTCCTTCCCAGATCTCCCTCTATCTTCCTGTCTCCACCTATATCCTTCCTTTGTCCCACCCCCGACATCAGTCTGAAGAAGGGTCTCGACCCGAAACGTCACCCATTCCTTCTCTCCCGAGATGCTGCCTGACCTGCTGAGTTACTCCAGCATTTTGTGAATAAATCGATTTGTACCAGCATCTGCAGTTATTTTCTTATATTAGCTGTCAATAATGTGTAAACAGACATTTGTAAACATGTTCACTAGATTTGGATCTGAAGAAGGGCCTCAACCCGAAACGTCACGTCTCCATGTCCTCCTGCTTGACCCGCTGAGTTACTCCAGAACTTTGTGTCTTTTTTTGTAAACCAGCATCTGCACTTCCTTATTTCTTCCCAAGATTTAAGCTTTTCACTGTACGCGTGGCAATAACCTAAACTGAACTGAACTGAACTGATTTAGATAATGTCTTTGGATAATATTTCAGGTCTTACGCACATAGGAGCTGGATCCCAACTAAAATCATAGACCACTTTAAAATGAACCCGTGCATTATTACAGAATACGAATCCACGATCAGCAGTGGTAATATACTAAAATACTGGAACTATCAGAGATATGATGGTGGGGCAATGGTGATGTTTGTAACTTTTAATTCAGAGGCCTAAATTCAAATTTAGCCACCATGATAGCTTAGAAATTGAAGGAAGTTAATGATTCAAAAATCCAATCACTGGCCTTAGTAATGATGAAGCAAAGACTATGGATTTGTTGTAAAATTCCATTTGTTTCAATAATAGCTTCACAAATAGTGAAAGGCTTGGATAGAGTGGAGGTGGGGAGGATGTTTCCACTAGTGGGAGAGTCCAGGACTAGAGGCCACAGCCTCAGAATTAAAGGACGTTCCTTTAGGAAGGAGGTGAGGAGGAATTTCTTTAGTCAGAGGGTGGTGAATCTGTGAAATTCTTTGGCACAGAAGGCTGTGGAGGCCAAGTCAGTGGATATTTTTAAGGCAGAGATAGATAGATTCTTGATTAGTACGGGTGTCAGGGGTTATGGGGAGAAGGCAGGAGAATGGGGTTAGGAGGGAGAGATAGATCAGCCATGATTGAATGGCAGAGTAGACTTAATGGGCCGAACAGCCTAAATCTCCTATCACTTTTGACCTTACGAAGGTCTTCACGGAGGAAATCCACTAGCGTTACCTGGTTTGGCCTTTAAATGATTTGAAACCTAGGTCATGTGGTTCAGTCTGAAATGGTCTAAAAAGCCACTCAATTCAAGGGCAATTAAGAATTGGCAATAAATGTTGGCCTTTCAAGCCATGCCCAGATCTGGAAACTTAAAAGAAAAAGTTTAGCAGCTTGAGAGAAGGAGAGTTAATATTTCAAGTCTCCCCTCAGATGCTGCCAAGCCTGTTGCTTCCAGCAGCATTTTCAGTTTTTATTTCATTTTTCCAGCATCTGCAGTATTTTGTACTGTGAGGGTTAATGATGAGGTTAATGATATTCTTCAAGTGGTGTCGTGGATTTTTTAAATCCAAACTCAAGAATAGGGCAGCAGTTTGTGCGAGACAGCTCAACCCGCAGTCCAGCGCTCTTCATCAGCCGTGAATGTGGGTGTTTCACGACAAGGCCAGAATCCATTGGCCCTCCTTAGCCCGCCTTGGGATTACAAGGCCTTGTGAAAGAGCCATTTGGAGCCATTCCCCATTACTCAGGGCCTGGAGATTCACAGCAGTCAGAAAGAGAAAGGACTGGATACAACTGTGTTTTTATGTCCACCACTTTTATACCTAGACTTACTTCATTAAACCATCTCCTATCCACCCCCACCCCTCCAGCAGTACAATAACCCAGTTGTAATCTATTTACAAATGTATTCCTCTTCTCCCGCTGGCTATTGAGAGGCTTATCATATAATCCCCTGTGAGAGATTGCAATGATCTTATTTTTAAGCTCCACTCGTATCCGCTCAGTGGAAGAACTTTCCATGATACCCTTCGTGCCCATCAGACCCATCTGCACTGCCTATCCCCCCAGGGTACCTCCGCCCAGCTTCCCCCAGCCCCCTCTGACCCCTGCCACGGCCTTTAACCCTTCTTGAACGTTTGTATTTCCAACTTGCCGCACGATATCAACCATCTTGACTTCTCCACTCCTCCTCCCCTCTGCAATCTCATCCCGTCTCTACGTACCGCCCTCCGCTCACTCAGTAACAATCCCAACAATGTTATTAAACCCTTGCCGACAAGGGAGGTGTCCTTGTAGCCTGGCAGGCTGACCTCCATCGTGCTGAGACCATGAGCCAGCTCCTCATGCCGACCTCTTGACGAATACCGGGCCGTTATCTCCCAGACTGTTTCCAATCTCCGCACCCTGCCGCCCACTGTTGATGTTGCCGTCGGCTAGTCGGAGGGAAGCAGTTGGATCGCTGTAATCACATCATTGGGCCCACCTTCACAACTGCCAGGCATTGCTTCTGGGGGATTGCTGTTCGCACAGGGGGTCACTTGTCTTGCAACCGAAAGAGATCCGGGATGAGAACGATGGAAGGATCAGGGATGAAGCGCAGCGCAAATCCAATTCCTTGCAGCGCAGGAGGGTGAGTGAGGGGTGATCTTATAGAGGTGGACAAAAAAAATCAGGAGTGGAATAGATCGGGTAAACACACAGCATGTCTTGCCCAGAGTAAGGGAATACAGAACCCAGTGGACACAGGTTTACGGTGATGGGGGGAAAGATTTAATGGGAACCCGAGGGGTAACAATAGACAATAGATAATAGACAATAGACAATAGGTGCAGGAGTAGGCCATTCAGCCCTTCGAGCCAGCACCGCCATTCAATGCGATCATGGCTGATCACTCTCAATCAGTACCCCGTTCCTGCCTTCTCCCCATACCCCCTCACTCCGCTATCCTTAAGAGCTCTATCCAGCTCTCTCTTGAAAGCATCCAACGAACTGGCCTCCATTGCCTTCTGAGGCAGAGAATTCCACACCTTCACCACTCTCTGACTGAAAAAGTTCTTCCTCATCTCCGTTCACATAAAGGGTGGTGGGTGTATGCAACGAGCTGCCGGCAGAGGTAGTTGAGGCAAGGTACTGTCACAATGTTTAAGAAACATTTAGACAGGTACATGGATAGGACAAGTTTGGAGGGATTGGGCCAAACGCAGGCAGGTGGGACGAGTGTAGCTGGGACATATTGGCCAGTGTGGGCAAGTTGGGCCGAAGGGCCTGTTTCCATGCTGTATGACTGTCTGAAACATCCCTAAACTACAGAAGAGCCGTTAAATAAGCCAGCAGAACACAACTTGGTGGGTGCTAGGGGATCCAGAGATACCACATACTGATAATAACACTCCACAGGAACCTTTCCATCTGATGTTACGATCAGCAATGTCTCAATCTCTACTTTTCCTTGCTGTTCTGATTCCTTTCCCATCACTACCTACTGAGAGAGCAATCTTGGAGCCGATATGGGATCAGCGTCATCATGCTGAAAGGCCAGTTTGCTCAAGGAAATGACGGAGATATTTTGTGCTCCTGTTTTGTTACATTCTTATGGGAGCAACTGGCAATTGTAGCTATCAGACCACTTCATACCTAAAATAACAAACCTCTTCTCGACTTCAGAAAAATGTGCTGGCCAGCCTATTAATAGCAGGAAGAGCCGGTAGTCATGAGTCTGACAAAAGAACCATTTGCACAAACTGCCTCGCCCTTCTGTCAGCCTAAAGACTGTTGTCGAAAGGTTGTCCAGTTGATACTCCAGGCACCTAATGTCACGATGTAGCAGGTCACATGTGCTCCAACGTGTGCTCAAACGCCTTGTGGTTATGGAGTCGCCATTAAGAAGCCCTCCTTTGTTTAGAAGCAGTCGACTTGCTGATAACAGCTAGTCCATAGAGTCATAGAGTGATACAGTGTGGAAACAGGTCCTTTGGCCCAACTTGCCCACACTGGCCAATATGTCTCAGCTACACTAGTCCCACCTGCCTACGTTTGGCCCATGACCTTCCAAACCTGTCCTATCCATGTATCTGTCTAAATATTTCTTGAACATTGTGATAGTCCCCGCCTCAACTACCTCCTCTGGCAGCTTGTTCCACACACCCATCACCCTTTGTGTGAACAAGTTTCCCTTCAGATTCCTATTAAGTCATTTCCTCTTCACCTTGCACCTATTTCCTCTGGTCCTCGATTCACCTACTCTGGGCAAGAGATTCTGTGCATCCACCCGATTTATTCCTCTCATGATTTTATACATAAGTTCCTCCTTTGTTGGTGTGGCATCCGTCCATCCACGAGTGATGATGGTGTGGCGTTGTCGATATCCAGCTTAGAGAGGGGGAATGTTTCACCTGGGGTTGCACTTCCTGCTGTGACTGACTAGGCCCATCCTTGACAGGTAGACCCTCCCACAACATCCACAGGTGAGGTTGTCTCTGGCCGTTGGGTTGGGGAGTGCGGTGCTGTTGCCGTGGCCATTTTGTGGCGTTGGCTCCTGGCCTCCATGGTCTTGAACCATGTGCTGTGATGGTGCTTCATCCCCACCTGGAGGTTCTTTCTCCACCTCCGCTGGTCTTTCGTTTAGAGATACAGCGCGGAAACAGGCCCTTTCGGCCCACCGGGTCCTCGACGACCAACGATCCCCGCACATTAACACTATCCTAGATAGAGCTCTTAAGGATAGCGGAGTCAGGGGGTATGGGGAGAAGGCAGGAACGGGGTACTGACTGAGAATGATCAGCCATGATCACATTGAATGGCGGTGCTGGCTAGAAGGGCCGAATGGCCTATTCCTGCACCTATTGTCTATTGTCTATCCTATACCCAATAGGGACAATTTTTAAATTTACCAAACCAATTAACATACATACCCGTACGTCTTTGGAGTGTGGGAGGAAACCGAAGATCTCGGGAAAAAAACCCACTCAGGTCACGGGGAGAACGAACCAACTCCGTACAGACAGCACCCGTAGTCGGGATCGAACCTGGGTCTCTGGCGCTGCATTCGCTGTAAGGCAGCAACTCTACCGCTGCGCCACCGTGCCGCCCTGGTCCTCAGCAGCCGACTCCCAGTTGTCAGTGCCAATTGTCATGTCTCGTTTAAACATATCCTTGTAGCAAAGCTTTGGTCTTCCTCTTGGCTTCTTGAGGGCACCTCTGCCGTGGGTTTTTTGATCCAGCCCTGGTAGCGTTACGGAGCCCAGCCGGTCTGGTGATTTGGAGGGGGTGATTGTTGAGGATGGCATTGAAATAGTATCTGCCCCTCCCCTCTTCCCTCGCTCCCCAGGAGCCCCAGGACCTTCAGCACAACATTGCTTCCAAAATGGTGACTGAAGTTTGGTTTACAAAGACACCTTTTCTTTCCCAATTATTCTCCTTCTTCACCTTTTGCCCATCTTCCATCCCAAGTCACGTTCCCAGTTAAACAATGTACTTTGTTTCTGCTCAGAACCATCATTAGTAATTGCTTGTGTGCCAGTTGTTGGGACTAATGAATCCACGTGTAAAAAACGTCACGTGGTCACAGGGGAACGAAAGTTGATGCGGTGTGTGGTTACTTTAAATGCAAAACCAGCAGACATTCAACTCTGTGAATATTGGTCTTCAATTGTTACATTAATCTATCTGTCAATATTGTGTAAAAAACAGACATTTGTAAACATATTCATTAGTTTATCTTTTTGGTTTAATTTAGAGATACAGCGCAGAAACAGTCCCTTCGGCCCACCGAGTCCATGCCAACCGGCAGTTCCTGAACACTAACACTGTCCTACGCACACTGGAGACAGCTTACAATTTTTACCGAAGCCTAATAACCTACAAGCCTGTACGCCTTTGGAGTGTAGGAGGATACCGGAGAAAACCCACGCAGGTCACGGGGTGAGCATACAAACTCCGTACAGACAGCACCCGTAGTCAGGATTGAACCTGGGACCCTGCCACTGTAAGGCAGCAACTCTACCGCTGTGCCAATGTGTAGTTTTTATCCAGTGGTGCAGGAAACTGACACGCTGAGTAAAGGAACACAGAGCCGGAGCAGCAAATGACATGAAAGAATTCTTCTTTTGTTCCTTACTTCAGTGATTATGAGTGTTCTTCAGTATGTTAATGCTACATGCTACAAGTATTTGCCCGCCACTTTAAAGTCAACACTGCTCCACCAAATGAAAATCTGCTCAAAGATCGTCAGTCAACCCCTTGAGAAACTCTATGAATCAGCCCACCACAATAACATGCTAAGGTTGGCCAACACCATTGTCTCTGACCCCGACCTTGTCCTGAACGGTGAATACGAATTGTTACCATCAATTCGGAGGTACAGGGTGCCAAGATTTGATTAGGTTAGACTTCTTCTTCTCTCGTTTGAGCCAGCAGATGTTATGAAGCTGCTTCTGCCTCTGCTGTCTCTGTCTGTTGTCGTTCGCCTGACTGAGGTCAGTTGACAGGGCTCACCGCGGGGAGGTCGACAATGTGAGCCCCTAGGTTAGACTGAAGCACTGTTTTGTGCACCAGTCAATCCTGAAACTAAACATAGAACCTAATCCCAGATCATATGCACGTTGAAGGGTCTTGAATGTGTCGTCATTTGTGATTGTAATGTTATGGTGAATATACGTATCCTCGTTCCTTGTCTTACATTCTTTGTCTTTGTTGATGTAGCAAATGGAGCTGCTGAGATGCATGAAAAATTTCAGACTTGATCTGACAATAAAGTATTATCGTATCGTAAATATGGTTTACGACCCTCATCACTCACATCAACTACCTGGAACAGGTTGGGTGGCTTCCTATGATCATTTATCTCCTCTTGACATAGTCTTGCCCTGCAATTGCTTAGTTCCACTGCCACGTGCAAACTTTTGAGGACTGATGTAAACTCCCAGCACCTGAAATACAAATGCTTCATGTTCAGCTTGAAATCCTGTCTGTCCATTCTCTGGAACTTCCAAATTCTGACATTGCTCATTTCAAATGCCAAGAGCAGTTTGCTATTTTGAGATAAACCACGCCCTGACTTGGAGGGGAGTCCTGGCTAGATGGTGATATAACACGTCCAATTATTCTTCACAACTTATAGGAGTATGATTAGGCCATTCGGCCCATCGAGTCTACTCCGCCATTCAATCATGGCCGATCTCTGCCTCCTAATCCCATTTTCCTGTTTTCTCCCCATAACTGTTCTAATCAAGAATGAGTCCATCTCTGCCTTAAGACAGAGGAAGTAACTGAGACGGCCTTCATTACCATCTTTATTGCCATCATTCCATGCCTACTGGGCACACTACCATCGGGAGGGCCACCAGGTGAATCAGATAGTTGTTGGAATTGCACCAGCCAGCAAGTATCCCCTTGCAAAATAAATAATCTAATTTTTACATGAATCTATCTGTCAATATTGTGTAAAAAACAGACATTTGTAAACATATTCATTAGTTTATCTTTTTGGTTTAATTTAGAGATACAGCGCAGAATCAGACCCTTCGGCCCACCGAGTCCATGCCGACCGGCAGTTCCTGAACACTAACACTATCCTACGCACACTGGAGACAGTTTACAATGTTTACCAAAGCCTAATAACCTACAAGCCTGTACGCCTTTGGAGTGTGGAAGGATACCGGAGAAAACCCACGCAGGTCACGGGATGAGCATACAAACTCCGTACAGACAGCACCCATAGTCAGGATTGAACCTGGGACCCTGGCGCTGTAAGGCAGCAACTCTACCGCTGTGCCACTGTGTAGTTTTTATTCAGTGGTGCAGGAAACTGACACGCTGAGTAAAGGAACACAGGGCCGGAGCAGCAAATGACATGAAAGAATTCTTCTTTTGTTCCTTACTTCTGTGATTATGAGTGTTCTTCAGTATGTTAATACTACATGCTACAAGTATTTGCCCGCCACTTTAAAGTCAACACTGCTCCACCAAATGAAAATCTGCTCAAAGATCGTCAGTCAACCCCTTGAGAAACTCTATGAATCAGCCCACAACAATAACATGCTAAGGTTGGCCAACACCATTGTCTCTGACCCCGACCTTGTCCTGAACGGTGAATACGAATTATTACCATCAAATCGGAGGTACAGAGTGGCCAAGATTTGATTAGGTTAGACTTCTTCTTCTTGCGTTTGAGCCAGCAGATGTTATGAAGCTGCTTCTGCCTCTGCTGTCTCTGTCTGTTGTCGTTCGCCTGACTGAGGTCAGTTGACAGGGCTCACCGCGGGGAGGTCGACAACGTGAGCCCCTAGGTTAGACTGAAGCACTCTTTTGTGCACCAGTCAATCCTGAAACTAAACATAGAACCTAATCCCAGATCAAATGTACGTTGAAGGGTCTTGAATGTGTCGTCATTTGTGATTGTAATGTTACGGTGAATATACGTATCCTCGTTCCTTGTCTTACATTCTTTGTCTTTGTTGATGTTGCAAATGGAGCTGCTGAGATGCATGAAAAATTTCAGACTTGATCTGACAATAAAGTATTATCGTATCGTAAATATGGTTTACGACCCTCATCACTCACATCAGCTACCTGGAACAGGTTGGGTGGCTTCCTATGATCATTTATCTCCTCTTGACATAGTCTTGCCCTGCAATTGCTTGGTTCCACTGCCACGTGCAAACTTTTGAGGACTGGTGAAAACTCCCAGCACCTGAAATACAAGTGCTTCATGTTCAGCTTGAAATCCTGTCTGTCCATTCTCTGGAACTTCCAAATTCTGACATTGCTCATTTCAAATGCCAAGAGCAGTTTGCTATTTTGAGATAAACCACGCCCTGACTTGGAGGGGAGTCCTGGCTAGATGGTGATATAACACGTCCAATTATTCTTCACAACTTATAGGAGTATGATTAGGCCATTCGGCCCATCGAGTCTACTCCGCCATTCAATCATGGCCGATCTCTGCCTCCTAATCCCATTTTCCTGTTTTCTCCCCATAACCCTTCTAATCAAGAATGAGTCCATCTCTGCCTTAAGACAGAGGAAGTAACTGAGACGGCCTTCATTACCATCTTTATTGCCATCATTCCATGCCTACTGGGCACACTACCATCGGGAGGGCCACCAGGTGAATCAGATAGTTGTTGGAATTGCACCAGCCAGCAAGTATCCCCTTGCAAAATAAATAATCTAATTTTTACATGAATCTATCTGTCAATATTGTGTAAAAAACAGATATTTGTAAACATATTCATTAGTTTATCTTTTTGGTTTAATTTAGAGATACAGCGCAGAATCAGACCCTTCGGCCCACCGAGTCCATGCCGACCGGCAGTTCCTGAACACTAACACTATCCTACGCACACTGGAGACAGTTTACAATGTTTACCAAAGCCTAATAACCTACAAGCCTGTATGCCTTTGGAGTGTGGAAGGATACCGGAGAAAACCCACGCAGGTCACGGGATGAGCATACAAACTCCGTACAGACAGCACCCGTAGTCAGGGACAATAAAAACTGACTGCAAAAGCTTTTATAGATATGTGAGGAGAAAAAGACTAGTTAAGACAAATGTAGGTCCCTTGCAGTCAGTAGGTCCATTTGGAAAGTGGTGAAATCATCGAACAAAGTCAGCATGGATTTATGAAAGGCAAATCATGCCTGACGAATCTTATAGAATTTTTCGAGGATGTAACTAGTAGAGTGGATAAGGGAGAACCAATCGATGTGTTATATCTGGACTTTCAGAAGGCCTTCGACAAGGTCCCACATAGGAGATTGGTGTACAAACCAAAAGCACACGGTATTGGGGGTTCAGTGTTGAGGTGGATAGAGAATTGGTTGGCAGACAGGAAGCAAAGAGTAGGAATAAACGGGTCCTTTTCGGAATGGCAGGCAGTGACTAGTGGGGTACCGCAAGGCTCAGTGCTGGGACCCCAGTTATTTACAATATATATTAATGATTTGGACGAGGGAATTGAATGCAACATCTCTAAGTTTGCGGATGACACGAAGCTGGGTGGCAGTGTTAGCTGCGAGGAGGATGCTAGGAGGCTGCAGAGTGACTTGGATAGATTAGGCGAGTGGGCAAATGCATGGCAGATGCAATATAATGTGGATAAATGTGAGGTTATCCACTTTGGCGGCAAGAACAGGAAAGCAGAGTATTACCTGAATGGTGGCCAATTAGGAAAAGGGGAGATGCAACGTGACCTGGGTGTCATGGTGCACCAGTCATTGAAAGCAAGCGTGCAGGTGCAGCAGGCAGTGAAGAAAGCGAATGGTATGTTGGCATTCATAGCAAGAGGATTTGAGTATAGGAGCAGGGAGGTTCTGCTGCAGTTGTACAGGGCCTTGGTGAGACCACACCTGGAGTATTGTGTACAGTTTTGGTCTCCTAATCTGAGGAAAGACATTCTAGCCTTAGAGGGAGTACAGAGAAGGTTCGCCAGATTGATCCCTGGGATGGCAGGACTTTCATATGAAGAAAGACTGGATAGACTAGGCTTATACTCGCTGGAATTTAGAAGACTGAGGGGGAATCTTATAGAAACATATAAAATTCTTAAGGGGTTGGAGAGGCTAGATGCGGGAAGATTGTTCCCGATGTTGGGGAAGTCCAGAACCAGCGGTCACAGCTTAAGGATAAGGGGGAAGTCTTTTAGGACCGAGATGAGAAAACATTTCTTCACACAGAGAGTGGTGAGTCTGTGGAATTCTCTGCTACAGAAGGTAGTTGAGGACAGTTCATTAGCTATATTTAAGAGGGAGTTAGATGTGGCCCTTGTGGCTAAAGGGATCAGGGGGTATGGAGAGAAGGCAGGTACAGGTTACTGAGCTGGATGATCAGCCATGATCATATTGAATGGCGGTGCAGGCTCGAAGGGCCGAATGGCCTACTCCTGCACCTATTTTCTATGTTTCTATGTCTATGTTTCTATGATAGAGAAAACACACACAGGTCATGGGGAGAACGTACAAACTCCGTACAGACAGCACCCGTAGACAGGATCGAACCCAGGTCTCTGGCACTGTGAGGCAGTAGCTCTGCCACTATGCCACCGTGCTGCCCTTTAGAACAGCAAAGAACAAGAACAGGCCCTTCGGCCCACAATGTCTGTGCCGAACATGATGCCAAGACCGTCTCTTATCTACCTGCACACAATCCATATCCTCCCATTCCCTGCGTATCCATAAGCTTATCCAAAAATCTCTTAGATACCACTATTGGTTCTGTCTCAACCACCAACCCTGGCAAAGTGTTCCAGGCTCTCCCCACCCTCTGTGCAGGAAGAATGAAAGATTGCTCCTATTATACAAGACATGAGACTATGCATACAATAAGATGTTTTGATGGCAGCCACACACAAAACATGCATTGGCGCAATGCAGGCCACCGGGTTAATGTGGATTCTGAGCCACAAGTTTATTTCTAGGCCAATCAGTCCAAACAAATAAAGGATACTAGACCAAGTGGACCCGTTGGGCCCAAACCTCTCCTGCATTGGTGTAGCACCCTCTCCTCCCCCACTCCCTCCCTCCCCACCCCTCCCCCTCCCCCTCCCCCCACTTCCCTTTCCCCCTCAACCCCCCCCCCTTGTCCACCCTCCTCCCACCTCCCTCCCTCCCCCCCCCCCCACCTCTCTCCCTCCCTCCCTCCCTCCCTCCCTCCCTAGGAGATAGATTTAAACTTTAAAATGTGAATAATTAAAAAAATATAACACCGATTTCAATAAAACTACTTGCATTATCTCTAAAGTGACAACGGTGAGTAAGGTGGGCCTAAAATTGTTGCGCTGTCGTGTACCGTTTTGACTGAAGTTCAGTCACAAACAAGTTAACAAACGAGAATTTTAGTATATAGATAAAGGGTATGAAACTCCACTGCAGTTTGCTTACTGACACAACATCTCCATCTCTATGAGCCTACGTTCATCCCTAAAACACCTGGATAAGAAGGACACCTACATCAGACTCCTATTCATCGACTATAGGTCTGCTTTCAATCCCATTATCCTAACCAAGTTCATCTCCAAACTAGTGGGACTTGGAGTCAGCACTCATCTCTACGACTGGATCCTCGACTTCCTGACCAACATACTACAACCAGTGAGGAGAGATGACAATCATTTTCTATGATAATTCTCATCCCTGGTGCCTCACAAGGATGTATTCTCAGCCTCCTAATATACTCTTAGTACGCTCACGACTGTGCAGCCAAATCAACTAAATCCAACTCAATCTACAAGTTCGCAGATGAAACCACCATAATGGGCTGCATATCAAATAATGACAAGATGGAGTACAGAGAGGAGATTGAGAACCTGGTGCCAAGACAACAACCTCTCCCTCAACATCAGCAAGACAAAGGAAAGCGTGATTAACTTCGGGAAGCGAAACACACCCCAGTATACGTTGATGGCGCCAAAGTAGAGATGGTCGAAAGCTTCCAGTTTCTAGCAATAAATATCACCAGCAATTTGTCCTGGACCAGCCACATTGAAGCTATGGCTAAGAAAGCACGCCAACACCTCTACTGCTTTAGAAGGCTTCGGAGGTTCAGCATGCCCCCAGCAACGCATACTATCATCTACAGATGCTCTGGATGCATCACAGCCTGCTTTGGGAACAGCTCCATCCAAGACCACAATAAATTACACAGAGTTACGGACATAGTCCAGTCCATCACACAAATCAACTTTCCCGCCACTGATCCATCTATACTTCAATCTGACTCAGCAAGGCCACCAACATAATCAAGGACCAGTCTCACTCTGGTCACTCAGCATCTCTGGAGAGAAGGAATGGGTGACATTTTGAGTCGAGACCCTTCAGTCTGAAGAAAGGTCTCGTCCCGAAATGTCACCCATTCCTTCTCTCCAGAGATGCTGCCTGACCCGCTGAGTTACTCCAGCATTTTGTGTCTACCTTCGATTTCAACCAGCATCTGCAGTGTTCTTTCCCCCATTCTGGTCACTCTCCCCTTCACCATCAGGCACAAGGTAAAGAACTTTGAACCCAGGAGAGTTTTTTCCCAGCTACTATCAGGCACCTGAATGGTCCTCTCATCAGCTGTCCTCCCATGTGGTCCTCCTATCTACCTCATTGGAGAACTTTGTACTATAGGTAATTGGACTTTATCAAACTTCATTAGTGTGTCTTGCATTCAATGTTGTACCCTTTATCTTTTATCCATGCATTGCGGACGGCTCGATTGTATTCATGTATAGCCTTTGACTGCATTGCACGCAAGCAACGCTTTTCACTGTACCTCGGTACACGTGACAATAATAAACTAAACTAAACTTACTCCATTGTCCGTAGAGATCTTAGCCATAATAAAAGTAACAAAGCACCACCCACACGTCTTTTGCTGGTGTGTAAAGCTTGAGCAGAGGAATCTGTGCATCATTCAGACATCGGTGACCCAACATCACACTTCTGGAGACCTTTGAACTTTAGACTTTATTGGACTTCAATGTCATAAGTTTGCCCTCAGTGTTTCACCCTCTATCGTTATTCTGTGCACGGTGGGCAGCTGAATTACATTTGTGTATATTCTTGTCTTTGACGCAAACAAAAGCTTTTTACTGTACCTCGTTTCACGTGACAATAACAAGCAAAGCTAAAACCAACCTAAAGCACCAGTCCCTCCCAATATTTCTTGAGATTGAGTTCTCTGCAGCTTTGAAGAGGCAATGCGCAATCATGCTACTTCTTCTTCTTCTTGCGTGTGGCGTGCACAGCCTAAAGTTGTAGGCCAAGGGTAGACATCCAGGCCAGGGCAGCATCAGTTGCTGGGTGGATGGCCTTGATGCCACCAGGGAAAAGCCTCAGTGAGCAGTCATTCACGATGTGCCAATCATGCTGATATTGGGGGAGTGTGTGTGTGTGTGTGTGGGGGGGGGGGGGGGGGGGGTGGGGGGGGGTAAGGAGGTCTATTCTTCACACTGTTAATGATGTTTTATCCTGACTAAAGTCTAGGCTCTCCCTTCTAAACCTCTCAGGTTCTAAAACTATCACGACCAATGTGGTCACAGCAGTAGCTTTGCAAGAGAAGCAATGGGTGACGTCAGAAGAAGGGTCTCGACACGAAACGCCACCCATTCCTTCTCTCCAAAGATGCTGCCTGTCCCGCTGAGTTACTCCAGCATTTAGTGTCTATCAGAGCTTTGCAAGTAGTTGGCTGGACCTCAGCTGGACTGACCACAATTCTGAGCATTTATTCACAAAATGCTGGAGTAACTCAGCAGGACAGGGAGCACGGTGGCGCAACGGTAGAGTTGCTGCCTTACAGCGAATGCAGCGCCGGAGACTCAGGTTCGATCCTGACTATGGGTGCCGTCTGTACGGAGTTTGTACGTTCTCCCCGTAACCTGCGTGGGTTTTCTCCGAGATCTTCGGTTTCCTCCCACACTCCAAAGACGTACAGGTATGTAGGTTAATTGACTGGGTAAATGTAAAAAAATATATATTTAAAAATAAAGAAATAAATAATAATAGAAATTGTCCCTAGTGTGTGTAGGATAGTGTTAATGTGCGTGGATCGCTGGGCGGCGCGGACTTGGTGGGCCGAAAAGGCCCGTTTCCGCGCTGTATCTGAAATATGAAATAATATGAAATCTCAGGAGAGAAGGAATGGGTGACGTTTCGGGTCGAGACCCTTCTTCAGACGCTGAAGATGGTGAAGATAAAGATTCAGAGATGCTGCCTGACCTGCTGAGTTACTCCAGCATTTTGTGAATAAATACCTTCGATTTATACCAGCATCTGCAATTATTTTCTTATACAATTCTGAGCATGATGCATTATCAGGGATACTTAGTTTTTTCAGATGGATGCAGAGGAAATGTATCAGCTATTAGGCGGTATTACTGGAGAAGCTGGAATCGATCACAAAGAAAATTTCAACATTCTGAACATCCAGTGGCGACCAGAAACCCCTTTACAGACAGCACCCATAGTCGGGATGGAACCCGGGTCTCCGGCGCTGCATTCGCTGTAAGGCAGCAACTCTACCGCTGCGGCCCATTTAATTGAAGGCAATTAAAAAATTTCACAGCTATTATTCCATGTTATTTCACATACTTCCTCAAAAGTTTAATCGTCCTCCTCATCACCATTAGATTGTCTGTATTTGACCTCATTGTTAAGGCTTTTGCAAAAACGTATCATTATAAACCATGAGTAAGGTCAATCTGAGCACCTCTTCAAGATAAACTATGCAAGGTCAACCCAAGGGATGTTGGGAGGTCATGTTGCAATTGCATAAGACGTTGGTGAGACCGCATTTAGAATATCGTGTTCAGTTCTGGGCACCGTGTTATAGGAAAGCTATTGTCAAGCTTGAAAGGGTTCAGAGAGGATTTACGAGGATGTTGCCAGGACTAGAGGGTCTGAGCTATAGGGAGAGGTTGAGTAGGCTGGGACTCTATTCAGGAGCGCAGGAGGATGAGGGGTGATCTTATAAAGGTGTATAAAATCATGAGAGGAATAGATCGGGTAGATGCACAGAATCTCTTGCCCTGAGTAGGGCAATCGAGGACCAGAAGACATAGGTTCAATGTGAAGGGGAAAAGATTTAATAGGAATCCGAGGGGTAACTTTTTCACACAAAGGGTGGTGGGTGTATGCAACAAACTGCCAGAGGAGGTAGTTGAGGCTGGGACTATCCCAATATTTAAGAAACAGTTAGACAGGTACATGGATAGGACGGGTTTGGAGGGATATGGACCAAGTGCAGACAGGTGGGACTAGTGTAGCTGGGACATGTTGGCCGGTGTGGGCATGTTGGGCCGAATGGCCTGTTTCCACATTGTATCTCTCGATGACTCTATGATGATAGGATTGGCGGAGGGGCAAGTTCTTGCATGAAATTCAGCATTGACTAAAATAAATTCTCTCCTTCGCTAATTCTCCCTGTGTTCCTACTCTGGGGTCTCTCCCCTCAAACTCCTATGCTTTCTTGGTGAAACTTAGCAAGAGCACCTATCTTCCAACTAGACACATTATGCCTTCCAAATGCCTCGTCAACCTCAACCCTTTCAGATAATGAATACTTTTTATTTAAGATTTATTCCATTCAATGTTATTTTTTTCTTTTGCTGATTTCAAGTCATTATTCAGCTTCCTCTATTTACAACTCCTCCAGACTATTTCCTTACTCTTATCATTTTCGTTCACCGTGCACTGTATGTTTTGCCATTTAACCTCCTCTGCCTTCAACCCTTCCACAGATATTTTTTTTCGGTCTCCCTGACTTTAGACTTTAGACAATAGACAATAGACAATAGACAATAGACAATAGGTGCAGGAGTAGGCCATTCAGCCCTTCGAGCCAGCACCGCCATTCAATGCGATCATGGCTGATCACTCTCAATCAGTACCCCGTTCCTGCCTTCTCCCCATAACCCCTCACTCCGCTATCCTTAAGAGCTCTATCTAGCTCTCTCTTGAAAGCATCCAACGAACTGGCCTCCACTGCCTTCTGAGGCAGAGAATTCCACACCTTCACCACTCTCTGACTGAAAAAGTTCTTCCTCATCTCCGTTCTAAATGGCCTACCCCTTATTCTTAAACTGTGGCCCCTTGTTCTGGACTCCCCCAACATTGGGAACATGTTTCCTGCCTCTAATGTGTCCAATCCCCTAATTATCTTATATGTTTCAATAAGATCCCCCCTCATCCTTCTAAATTCCAGTGTATACAAGCCCAATCGCTCCAGCCTTTCAACATACGACAGTCCCGCCATTCCGAGAATTAACCTAGTGAACCTACGCTGCACGCCCTCCATAGCAAGAATATCCTTCCTCAAATTTGGAGACCAAAACTGCACACAGTACTCCAGGTGCGGTCTCACCACGGCCCGGTACAACTGTAGAAGGACCTCTTTGCTCCTAAGAAGGACCTCTTTGCTCCACGGAACAGACCCTTTCGGCCCACCGAGCCCATGCCGACCAGCTATTTATTACCCACCCTACACATGGGGGACAATTTACAATTTACAGAAGTCAATCAACCTCCAAACCTGTACGACTTTGGGGTGTGAGAGGAAACCGGGCCCCTACAGAAAACCCATATGGTCACAGGGAGGACGTACAAACTCCAGCCAGGATCGAACGCGAGTCTCTCAATCTGTAAAGCAGCAACTCTACTGCAGCGCCACTGTGCCGGCCTTCTATCTAACACATTTCCACCTCAGCCCTCCCAACCTCTCTCTCCCTCCTCTGCATCTTAAACCCCATTTATCTGTAACTTTGCATCATTCTAATGAAAGACTATCGACTTGAAACATGAAGTCCGTTTCTCCCTCCACACAGGTTGTGTTAAGGTCACTTTTTTAAAAACTTTCACTTCCAATCTTTCTTCTTTCCCTTGTGCCAAACTCCCTTCTTCATTTCCTTTTCTGGATTTGACTTGTGGTTGTGTTACTGCTTCTTTTAGTCTTCTGCTTTTCACTGAGGTCCCAGATGCCCTATATCCTCAGCATGCCCAGTTGCCAACTAAAAAAACGCTCCGTCTAGAGATTGCTTGGAAGTGTCAAGACAAACACTGAAACAATGTTTTGCAGTGACTAATGCTTTAAATAATGCTTTAGACTTTAGAGATACAGATTGGAAACAGGACCCTTCGGCCTACCATGTCCGCGCTGACTAGTGATCGCCCCGTGCACTGGCACTGCGATCCTACACACGAGCGACAATTTACAAGTTGCAGAAGCCAATTGACCTACTAACCTCTTCAGGATGTGGGCGGAAACCGGAGCACCCGGAGAAAACCCACACGGTCACAGGGAGAATGCACAAACTGCGTAGAGACAACATCTGTAGTCAGGATCAAACCCGGGTCTCCAGTGCTGCAAGGAAGCCACTCTACCACTGTGCCATTGTGCTGCCCGAATGCTGTGCTGCAACTAGATTTTGTGCCACATTGGCCTGACCATTACTGCAACGATGCCCCATCATTTTGCCACAGGAGGAGTTGGATTTGGCTCGTACAAGGCCGCTTGAATAATATTTACCCACTGAAGGCAACAACCTAAGGGAGGACGCTGTGCACCTAGCTCCTGATCTGCCAAAGACCGAATAGAAATCAACCAAAATCTTACCCGACATGTCATGAGATATTGTTGTGAGGAAGGAACTGCAGGTGCTGGTTTAAACCGAAGCTTGACACAAAACGCTGGAGTAACTCAGCGGGACAGGCAGCATCTCTGGATAGAAGGAATGGGTGATGTATCGGGTCGAGACCCTTCTTCAGACAGAATCAGGGGAGAGGGAGATACTGAGATGAGGAAATGCAAGGTGTGAAAACGACACAAAGGGGATGAGATGCATAGGACCTCTGGATACAATAAATCCTTAGATAAGATTTTGTGTCCTGTGTGTTAGACCTTGTGATCTGTTTAAAAAATGACATGTAAACAACGGCAGAGAGGGAAAATGACCACAATTCTATCCAGATTCTATACCAGATGTCAACTTCTCTACATCGGCGAAACCAAACGCAGGCTCGGCGATCGTTTCGCTCAACACCTTCGCTCAGTCCGCTTTAACCAACCTATATCCCGGTGGCTGAGTACTTCGACTCCCCCTCCCACTCACAGTCTGACCTTTCTGTCATGGGCCTCCTCCAGTGTCATAGTGAGGCCCATCGCAAATTGGAGGAACAGCACCTTATATTTCGCTTGGGCAGCTTGCAGCCCAGCGGTATGAACATTGACTTCTCCAACTTTAGATAGTTCCTCTGTCCCTCTCTTTCCCCTCCCCCTTCCCAGTTCTCCCACTGTCTTCCTGCCTCCACCTTTCTATATCCTTTCTTTGTCCCACCCCGCCCGACATCAGTCTGAAGAAGGGTCTCGACCCGAAACGTCACCCATTCCTTCTCTCCTAGATGCTGCCTGACCCGCTGAGTTACTCCAGCATTTTGTGATACCTTCGATTTGTACCAGCATCTGCAGTTATTTTCCTACACTATTCTATCCAGCAGCTACGGTTCAATCTGGCATTCACGGGAGAAAATTAACTTTATTTTAAAAAAGGCCGAAAGTTGAAAAGAGCTGCAAGTCACTTTCTTTCACAAACCATATTGACTCAAGGACAGAATTTACATTATCTGTTCCCACTGCGTCATCTGTTCCCACCACAGTCTGACTGACGACAGGTTGGCCTTAGAACAGGAACAACCTCTCCAGCTGGTGATAAACTCGGAGCCCTACTCCACCACAACATCTCTTTAGTCCAAATAGATACCACATGAAGAATTGTATTAACTGGGTTAAGGTGCATGATGTTGTGAAGAATCAAGAACGAACATGCACAGATAAGACAATCATCGAGGGAGGGATTTGCATCAATCCATTGCTACAAGCATAACTCTTTTGCATTATAAATTATAAAGCACATTAGTAGGTGAGTAGTGTTCCACCCATCTCTCCATCTGCTGCCATTTGTCTGTGATTACTTCCCCAGTGGAGGGTTTGAGGGGGGCCTGTCTTGCTCTGGACTGGTCCTAGTGCCTTCTTAATGCCATCGTACATTCCCCTGATGTTCCCCATTATGGCGGCCGTCTGGATGTCCTCACTAAGCTGTGTCCAGTACTCATTGGTGCAACGCCTGGCAGTCTGCTGAGCCTTGCTCCTGGCAGCCCTGAGGATCTGCAGGTTCTTCTCGTTGGCTGACCGCTTGCACTCGGCTAGGGCGGTGCTCTTGGCTTCGATGATGGGAGTCATCTCGGTCGACTTGGCCTCAGACCAGTCGTGTGTCTTTGAGATCTTCTTCCCAAAGCTAGCCAAGGCTGTGTGGTGCATGGTGTCCCGCAGAGTTCCCCACTTCTCTGTTGCAGAGTCTCCAGGACACGAGGTGCCAAGTTCTCTCTCAAAAGCCTCTGCAAACTGTTGCACGAGGTGTGGATGGGGCATCTTGCTGACATCGATGCGGGGTTTCCCCAGCTTCTTGGTACGGTAGAACCTCTTTGGTTGCAGCCTGATCTTGCAACACACCAAGGAGTGGTCTATGTGGCAGTCCGCGTGTGCTAGGAGCGTGTGTGGAGAACGTTCTTGAGGGCGGCACGTTGGAAAGTCTCTTATAAGAATCATTATTGATTGCACAGGCGAAAATTGCAGAAGAAAAGGAAAATGAAAACCAAAAATATAAATGCAGAGAATCTCAAATAGCAATGGAAGGTACTGAAAATATTCAGGAGGTCAAGCCGCAGGGTAAGAGAAGCAAAGTTAACATTTTGGTCTCGACCTGAAACGTCACCCGTTCCTTCTCTCCTGAGATGCTGCCTGACCCGTTGAGTTATTCCAGCATTTTGTGATACCTTCGATTTGTACCAGCATCTGCAGTTATTATTCTACATAACATTTTGGTCTGATCAATCTGCCTTCCAGGTGGTGAGTTGATTCCAGATTTGGAGTTCAGCTAATTCCATCGTAGTTGGAGATGCAATTAGATAAATGTATTCAAGAGAGAGTTAGATAGAGCTCTTAGGGCTAACGGATCCAAGGGATATGGGGAGAAAGCAGGAAAGGGATACTGATTTTGGATGAACAGCCATGATCATATTATAGACAATAGACAATAGACAATAGGTGCAGGAGTAGGCCATTCAGCCCTTCAAGCCAGCACCGCCATTCAATGCGATCATGGCTGATCACTCTCAATTAGTACCCCGTTCCTGCCTTCTCCCCATACCCCCTCACTCCGCTATCCTTAAGAGCTCTATCCAGCTCTCTCTTGAAAGCATCCAACGAACTGGCCTCCACTGCCTTCTGAGGTAGAGAATTCCACACCTTCACCACTCTCTGACTGAAAATGTTCTTCCTTATCTCCGTTCTAAATGGCCTACCCCTTATTCTTAAACTGTGGCCCCTTGTTCTGGACTCCCCCAACATTGGGAACATGTTTCCTGCCTCTAATGTGTCCAATCCCCTAATTATCTTATATGTTTCAATAAGATCCCCCCTCATCCTTCTAAATTCCAGTGTATACAAGCCCAATCGCTCCAGCCTTTCAACATACGACAGTCCCGCCATTCCGGGAATTAACCTAGTGAACCTACGCTGCACGCCCTCCATAGCAAGAATATCCTTCCTCAAATTTGGAGACCAAAACTGCACACAGTACTCCAGGTGCGGTCTCACCAGGGCCCGGTACAACTGTAGAAGGACCTCTTTGCTCCTATACTCAACTCCTCTTGTTATGAAGGCCAACATTCCATTGGCTTTCTTCACTGCCTGCTGTACCTGCATGCTTCCTTTCATTGACTGATGCACTAGGACACCCAGATCTCGTTGAACTCCCTCTCCTCCTAACTTGATACCATTCAGATACCTACCCCAGAATCTACCTCTCATCTGAACACAAGGACAATTTCGTCTGGAATGGCAGTGCTGGCTCGAAGGGCCGAATGGCCTACTCCTACACCTATTTTCTATGTTTCTAAGTTTTGCAAAGTCAATAGAATACAAGGAATAAGAAAACAAGCAAGTCTTAATTTGTGGAGTGGGTGAGGCTGGAGGGAACGGAATTTCATCCAGCTGCACAGGTTTGCTCCCATTCCTCAGAGTTGCAGATTGGTAGATTAATTGACGACTGGAAATTGTCCTTGTGTTCAGATGAGAGGTAGATTCTGGGGTAGTTGATGGGGATGTGGGAAGAGTAAAGAGGAATACGAGTAAGATTAGTGTAAATGGGTGTTTAATGATGAATGAATGAATGAATGAATGAATGAATGAATGAATGAATGAATGAATGAAGTTTATTGGCCAAGTATGTGCATATACAAGGAATGTGCTCACAAATGACAACACAAACATACAGTTAACAATTAAGAATATTCAGGAGGTCAAGCGGCAGGGAAAGAGAAAGAGAGTTAACATTTTGGTCTGATCAATCTGCCTTCTAGGGGGTGAGTTGATTTCAGATTTGGAGTTCAGCTAATTCCGTCGCAGTTGAATACAAGGAATAAGAAAACGATTACAACCATGATTGGGTCGGACTCGGTGTACTGAAGGGCCGACTCCCTGAATACTTCTGCAGTTTACAACTCCAGGATTGTACTACTCCCAGATGAAAGATGAGGCATGACTCTTTGAGCTTTCATTGGCATTGGTGGAGTAACTTGGAAGCTAAAGACTATGGTCATGACAGGAGACTTGGGCGCACCAAGTGCAATACATCGTACTGGAAAAAGTGCAGACAAATTGTTCCTGCAGCTGGAACAGTCAGATTGGGTCATCTGGTCTCCCGGTGGCCAAGCACTTCAACTCTCCCTCCCACTCCCAGTCTGACCTTTCTGTCATGGGCCTCCTCCAGTGCCATAGTGAGGCCCACCGGAAATTGGAGGAACAGCACCTCATATTACGCTTGGGCAGCTTGCAGCCCAGCGGTTTGAACATTGACTTCTCTAACTTTAGATAGTTCCTCTGTCCCTCTCTTCCTCCCCCTTCCCAGTTCTCCCTCTAACTTCCTGTCTCCACCTATATCCTTCCTTTGTCCCGCCCCCCTGACATCAGTCTGAAGAAGGGTCTCGACCCGAAACGTCACCCATTCCCTCTCTCCTAGATGCTGCCTGACCTGCTGAGTTACTCCAGCATTTTGTGATACCTTCATTTAGTATTGTTAATATGTATTTGTGAAAGATAGGTAAGAAGTAAATCAGGACAGAATTGAAGGGAAAATTGAATTGGAAGAATTCACCAGACAGGGTGCAGAGAACATTGGCAGCAAACATCAAGCCAATATATGGAATTTAAAACCATAGATATAACACAGTAATGGATATAAGTTGCGAAGAGATGCCACTGTTAAGAGAGAGACCAGGAACATTTTTAAATGCCATTTTTAGAAAACACAGCCCGTGATTTGAAGATAGCTGTGAGAAAAAGTATTTCCTTTTCATAGCAAGTTTAAATAGAGGACACAAGTTATTTTATCTGTTCTCTCCATAGTCTGTCTACAGAATGTCCATAGAGTAGGAACAACTTCTCTATCTGCCAAAAAGATTTTCTCCACCACAAAAAAATCTTTAGTTAAAATTGCTGACATGAGGCTAACCGGACAAATTGGATAAAGATGCCTGGCATCAAATGGAACAAATTGAGTACTGAAGGTGCAACACAATGGGGGGAGTTTGTGTCAGACGATTACAACCATGATTCTATTCCATTACAAAATGGATGAGTGGGGACAGATCAAAGATACCAGACAGACCATGTCAGATATGCCCAACGCAAATTAGAGGAACAGCACCTCTTATTTCACTCGGGCTATGAATGTTGACTTCTCTAACTTCAAGTAACCCTTGAAAATCTGAGCGAATAGTTTAGCTTGATAATCTTACCTGCAGAATTGGCCAGATGCAAAAAAATAAAATTGAGAGCAAGCCGTCAAACTGAAATAGCTGAATATGATACAAAAGACACAAAGGGCTGGAGTAACACAACGGGTCAGGCAACACCTCTGCAGAACATGGATAGGTGACATTTTAGATTAGGACCTTCTGCAGACTGCAATCCCAACCAGAAACTTTGTCTATCCATGCTCTCCAGATAAGCTGCCAGTCCTTCTGAGTTACTCCAGTACTTTGTGTCTTTTTTGTTGTTGCAAACTAGCATCTGCAGTTCCTTGTTTAGTTTAGTAGTACTGCGCGGAAACAGGCCCTTTGGCCCACCGAGCCCATGCCAACCAGCGATCCTCACATATTAAAACTATCCTACACGAGAGACAATTTTACATTTACACCAAGCCAATTAACGGTGGCGCAGTGGTAGAGTTGCTGCCTTACAGCGAATGCAGCGCCGGAGACTCAGATTCGATCCTGACTACGGGTGCTGTCTGTACGGAGTTTGTACGTTCTCCCCGTGACCTGCGTGGGTTTTCTCCGAGATCTTCGGTTTCCTCCCACACTCCAAAGACGCACAGGTATGTAGGTTAATTGGCTGGGCAAATGTAAAAATTGTCCCGAGTGGGTGTAGGATAGTGTTAATGTGCGGGGATCGCTGGGCGGCGTGGACCCGGTGGGCTGACGGGCCTGTTTCTGCGCTGTATCTCTAAATCTAAAAAAAACTAAATCTAACCTACAAACCTGTACGTCTTTGGAATGTGGGAGGAAACCGAAGATCTCAGGGAAAACCCACGCAGGTCACGGGGAGAACGTGAAAACTCCGTACAGACAGCACCTGTAGTTGGGATGAAACCCGGGTCCCTGGCGCTGTAGGGCAGCAACTCTACCACTGCGCCACCGTGCCGCCCTCTTGCTTACATTTTGTTCAATGTGACATTGCGTTCTGAATGCTGGAGTATGCTCATCAAGAAGGAGAGGAGCCCATTCCTTAAGCTTACGTTGTGCCTCATTGGTTCTGTGCAAGAGGCCACTGACTGATCAGTCAAAGTGGGGGAGGAAAAGAGAAATAAAGTGAAAGATACTTGGAAGCTCAGGGTCACGCTGTGAACTGAACACAATCTGTGTTTGATTTCTCCACCTTGGAGGAGACCACATTGTGAATACTGAATGCAATACATTAGATTGTATGACATCTAAGTACAGTATATAGTCTGCCCTCCTGATTAAATATTACTGATTATCTGCCTCATTGTCACCTTCCCCTCAGCTAACAATGAACCATTCTACATGTCCTTGTCAGCATCTGCTTTGACCTGTCGTTTTCACACCTTACCCTTCTATATCTCTGAACTCGCTCTCCCCTGACTCTCATTCTGAAGAAGGCTCTCGACCCGAAACGTCACCCCTCCCTTCTCTCCAGAGATGCTGCCTGTCCCGCTGAGCCACTCCAGTATTTTGTGTCTGTCTACAGTATATCACTGTTTCACCTGGAAGGTCCCTGAATAGTGGCTGGTTAATCAAGAGTTCAAAACTGTGTAAGATTGTTAACCACAAAGGTTGCAGCAGTGCCTGGTACTTTACTATGGCGTGCAGCAATTCTTATCAAATAATCTTGTAAAATCTAAGTTGTTGTTTCTTGTAGTATTGGTGGTATTTCTATATTATATTAGCAGCAGTTTTCATCAATTTCCTTGAAGTGTTAGAAGAGGTCGGATTTCTTCAATTCTATGTAGAAAGGAACTGCAGATGCTGGTTTAAACCAAAGATAGACACAAAATGCTGGAGTAACACAGCGGGACAGGCAGCCTCACTGGAGAGAAGGAATGGGTGACGTTTCGGGTCAAGAAGGGTCTGAAGAAGGGTCTCGACCCGAAACGTCACCCATTCCTTCTCTCCCGAGATGCTGCCTGTCCCGCTGAGTTACTCCAGCTTTTTGTGTCTACCTTCAGCAATGCTATGATCTTTGCCAATTCTACCTCACCTGCACTGGTTCAGAGGTGAAACACACATAATGGTTGTCAGAAAAAAAAACCCACACCGGAACATTGCTGGAAACTTGAGCCGTTAATGGTGAAAACACTAGGCCTTTGGGAACGGTGGTGAATAATGGGACATTATTCCCATCTCCCTAAACAGCATGATGAAACGACTGAGAAGAAGGGTGAAATAGAGCGTGTGAATTCAATGCCAAACCAGCTTAGAAAAGGAAGTGGATAAACCTTTGTTCATTGCTACTTGTGCTGAACATACATTGGCTGGACATTGCACCCGGCTTCTGAAATTTGGCTTGGACCTGAATTTCAAAAACAAATAATATTATTCTGCATGTAGTATACAAAGCCAAGGAAAGAACTGCTGTGCATTAGGAAAGAATGATTGGCTTAAACAGAGCCTAAAAATGGTTCAAGTACCTCAATATATTAGTCGTCAAGAATTAGTAGAAGGCAACTCACCACCACCTCCTCAGGGACATTTAGAGGTGGGCATTTAGAGATAGACAATACATTTTTGCTTTGCTAGCTTTACTCAAAGGAGTATAAGAAGTTGTGGTTAAGACTGAATCATAATTTGACACAGAAAGTAGCAGTGGTGGATATGCAGAGATTGGAGGGATATGGATAATGTGCAGGCAGATAACAGCTAGTCTTGGCATCTTGTTTGGTAGAGACATTGTGGGCTGAAAGGCCTGTTCCTGTGCTGTACTGCTCTATGTGAAGGAAGGGACTGCAGGTGCTGGTTTAAACCGAAGATAGACTAGAAATCCTCAGAAGGCAGTGGAGACCAATTCTCTGAATGCTTTCAAGAGAGAGCTAGATAGAGCTCTTAAGGATAGCGGAGTCAGGGGGTATGGGGAGAAGGCAGGAACGGGGTACTGATTGAGAATGATCAGCCATGATCACATTGAATGGTGGTGCTGGCTCGAAGGGCCGAATGGCCTACTCCTGCACCTATTGTCTATTGTCTATAAATGCCAAATGGAGTAACTCAGCGGGACAGGCAGCATCTCTGGGAAGGGATGGGTGAAGTTTCGTGTCGCGATCCTTCTTCAGACTTCCTATATCTCATTAAAGAGTTTATAGTTGGTTGAGTAAAACACAAAATGAATTTGGAAGAGGTCCAAGAAACAAATTGTTCTTCTTCATGGCTGCCCCTTGGAGTGAGATGACTTGCTCCCACTTTAGTTGACTGTGTTCTGAGATGTCTTTTTGAAGCCAATGTGGGACCTGCAACGTGAGAGAGGGTAAGTTGGAGGAAGATAACGTCTGGTCTGAGAGCTGGCATGCACTCAATGGGCTGAATGGTTTTGTTCTACGTTGTAAGGATTATTGGTGAGTGAGAGATACAAATGGATTGATGGAGAAATAAAATTTCTCAAAGTAAAAATACAGCTCAAAATGACTGGAAACTCTATTTGAATTATGATTTATAATGCAGAAGGGAATAACCTATTGATAAATCTGAGTTTATGGATAAGCCCTTCACAAAAGCGATCCATAAAGTGCTGGAGTAACTCAGCGGGTCAGGAAACATCTCTGGAAGAAATGGATAGATAATGTTTCAAGTCGGGACCCTACTTTAGATCAGACAAATCTTTTTCACAAAAGCTAAACATTAGCTTTTCCTAAACGAAACGGAAACGTTATTCCCTTATCCTTTTATCATGTATCTGTATACTGTAAATGACTCAATTGTAATCATGTGTCCTCTTTCCACTGCACGCAAAAAAAGCTTTTCACTGTACCTTGGCACACTTGACAATAAACTAAACTAAACTAACAGCTTGGGAGAATGTGGCAAGATGACAATGAAGAAATAGATGCACAAAATACTGCAGGAGCCACAATCTTCAGCAAAAGACCAAAACAAAAATCCCAAACTGTTGGAGGAATTCAAAGGACCAGGCAGCTTCAGTGGAGGGAAATGGACAGATGAGGTTTCAGGTCGAGGAACAGGAGAGGACATTGTGGCTGTTGGAATTTGAATCAATTGCAAGGTTGGACATGGGGTTTGAAGAAGGGGGTGAATTATTTGCCCAACCACTGAGTGAATTAGGCGAAGGGAGATTTAAGGGAACAGGGGAGATATAGAGAAGGGTAAAACTATTGTCCAGTCTTTATAATGTGAGCTGATGGCAGATATCCAGCAGTGCCAGGCGTGGGAAGGGGAGTTTGAGTGGTGGAAGGCCAAGACAAAGTGCAAAGGGAGAAAAGGATCGCGCAACGGTTGCTTTTAGAATTGCACAGAGCCAAGATTGTGAACAGAGATAGTGAGAAAATCATCAAAAAACAAATTGCAGAATTGAAAGGGCAATTCCAGCAACATAAAAGAATGTCCTTTGAATTGATTTGAATTTCTTGATTTGTCATTCAAAACAGGTTTGAAGGAAATTTGGTTACCTTGCAGACACAACAATAAAAAAGCAACACAACTACATAATTCAACACAAACATCCATCACAGTGACTCTCCTCCAGGCACCTCCTCGCTGTGATGGAAGGTAAGGAGAAAGTCTTGTCTCTTTCTTGCTTCTTCACCCCGCGGTCAGGTAGTCAAAACTGCTGTGTCGAGGCGATCTAGGCTCCCGATTCTGAAGTCCCGCCGGGCGATGGATCCCGCGGCCGATTTTAAGCCGCGCTGGACGATGAAAGGTCCTGCAACGGGCCGACCCAATCCCCACGATTCTGGGCGGACGAAGATGCTGTTGCTCCCGAAATCGGTCGCCAACCAGGGACCTGTGAGCTCCTGATGTCACAGTCCACAGGGCCCGCCGCCGCGTCATGATTAATGATGGCAACTGGGACCCCCCCCCCTGTAGGATGGAAGAGTGAATGATGACTAGGAACCAGCAGTTATAAGGCTCTGCGAGACAAGATTGGCCTGCAGATGAGGATGGGCTAGATTAAGGGAACGTCTACCTGCCACTGCTCACGGAGTCCATGTTAGTCAAAGGAGGCACCTTTGTGGTATCATGTAGGAAGCTTCAACTGTAAACGTTCATAGAAAATTATCTTGCGGCTCACGGGCAACTGGATGGGTTGACAGCTCCGGCGACAGGTTGCTGGTGGTCCCGAGAACAAGGAAGTGATCTCTTTTACCCCAGCACCCAGACCATCAGGAGATGATCCACAGCTCCATGGGTCCAACCAGCCCAGTCCTGGTAGCAGCAGAAAGGGTGCCGAGAGCACAATTGCAAAACTAGATGAAGCTTGACACAAAGCAAGGGAGAGGCCACGGGAAGTTGTAGATCGTCTGTGGGTCCGTAGACAAAGGGAGCGAGGAGGAGAAGCAGTGAGGAATGTGTCACTGGGACCTCTGACCCAACATCCCCCGGGAATTAAGAAGAAACCTCTGGCGGGTGTGAACCTGGGGCCTTGAGTGCAGATGTCCTCCACAGTCTGACTCTTTTCTTTCGTATGTCAACTACAACAATCAAAAGTGGCATAAGAAAATAACTGCAAATGCTGGTACAAATCGATTTATTCACAAAATGCTGGAGTAACTCAGCAGGTCAGGCAGCATCTCGGGAGAGAAGGAATGGGTGACGTTTCGGGTCGAGACCCTTCTTCAGACTGATGTCAGGGGGGCGGGACAAAGGAAGGATATACGTGGAGACAGGAAGATAGAGGGAGATCTGGGAAGGGGGAGGGGAAGGGAGGGACAGAGGAACTATCTAAAGTTGAAGAAGTCGATGTTCATACCGCTGGGCTGCAAACTGCCCAGGCGAAATATGAGGTGCTGTTCCTCCAATTTCCGGTGGGCCTCACTATGGCACTGGAGGAGGCCCATGACAGAAAGGTCAGACTGGGAATGGGAGGGGGAGTTGAAGTGCTTGGCCACCGGGAGATCAGTTTGGTTAATGCGGACCGAGCGCAGGTGTTCAGCGAAGCGATCGCCGAGCCTGCATTTGGTTTCGCCGATGTAAAGAAGTTGACATCTAGAGCAGCGGATGCAATAGATGAGGTTGGAGGAGGTGCAGGTGAACCTTTGTCTCACCTGGAAAGACTAAAAGTGGCAATTGGTATCAGAGTACCGTAGTTGACGGTTTGCTGCAAATGTTGCCAGTTCTGCAGAACTACCCAGGGTGGATGACGAGGATGTAAAGCAGCTCCCACCCCGACTCTTTTCTGAGAAACCATCTGGGATTGGGAATCCAAGAATGTTTGAGGTTAAGCATTCTACTTAGTGTAAGAAAATAACTGCAGATGCTGGTACAAATCGAAGGTATTTATTCACAAAATGTTGGAGTAACTCAGCAGGTCAGGCAGCATCTCAGGAGAGAAGGAATGGGTGACGTTTCGGGTCGAGACCCTTCTTCATTCCACTTAGTTTAGTTTAGAGATACCGCACAGAAACAGGTCCTTCGGCCCAACGGGTCCTCGTATACCAGCGATCCCCGCACACTAATACTCTTCTACACACAATGGGGGACAATTTACAATTGTTTACCAAGCCAATTAACCTCCAAACCTGTACGTCTTTGGAGTGTGGGAGGAAACCAGAGATCCCGGAGAAAACCCACGCAGGTCACGGGGAGAGCGTACAAACTCTTTACAGACAGCACCTAGAGTCAGGGTCAATCTCTGGCGCTGTAAGGCAGCAACTCTACCGCTGCGCCACATTGCCACCCATGTTGCAACAGTAAACTCAGCTCCAACAATACAACAGTGGAAGCAAGAGGGAAGCAATTGGTCAAAGACAGGCCCTGCTTCAACTGCAGATGAAAAGGAAACATTTCAGGGGGATTGAGCACTGACAGCCCATTCGCAGAGATGGAGTTAAATCTTCCAGTGTGCAACAGGCTGAGATATCATGATGAAGTGGTTTGAGAGGCTGGTCACGATGCATGTTAACCCCAGTCTCCCAGACAGCCTGATCCACTGCAGTCCACTGCTGTGGCAGCAGATCCACAGTAGATGTACACTCATCACCGGAAGTATCACAAAATGCTGGAGTAACTCAGCGGGTCAGGCAGCATCTCTGGAGAGAAGGAATGGGTGATGTTTCGGGTCGGGACCCTTCTTCAGGCTTGTACCTGCATCTGCAGTTATTTTCCTACACAGCTCATCACCAGAACATCGGGATAACAAGGACATCTACGTCAATCTCCTCTATATTGAGTATAGCTTGGCCTTCAACACCTCGATCCCAACCAAACCCAACGCCAAATTAGAGAACTTAAGGAGTCAGCACCCCATTGGTTTAGAGATACAGCGCGGAAACAGGCCCTTCGGCCCACCGAGTCCGCGCCGACCAGCGATCCCCGCACACTAACACTATTCCACACACACTGGGAACAGTTTTACAATTTTACATTTATACCAAGCCAATTAACCTACAAACCTGTACGTCTTTGGAGTGTGGGAGGAAACCGAAGAACTCTGAGAAAACCCACGCAGATCACAGGGAGAACGGGCAAACTCCGTACAGACAGCACCCGTAGTCGGTATCTAACCCGGGTCTCTTGCGCTGTAAGGCGGTAGCTCTACCACTGCGCCACCGTGCCTGCCTATTGGATCCATTTTGCCAATGGATCCTTAATTCCCTGACCTGGAGACCGCAATCAGTGAAGAGCGACAACAATACATCCCCCGCTATCTTTAAGAGCTCTATCTAGCTCTCTCTTGAATTGGCCTCCACTGTCTTCTGAGGAAGGGAATTCCACAGATTCACAACTCTCTGACTGAAAAAGTTTTTCCTCATCTCAGTTCTAAATGGGCTACCCCTTATTCTTAAACTGTGGCCCCTGATTCTGGACTCCCCCAACATTGCAAACATGTTTCCTGCCTCTAACGTGTCCAACCCCTTAATAATCTTATACGTTTCAATAAGGTCCCCTCTCATCCTTCTAAATTCCAGCGTATACAAGCCTAGTCGCTCCAGTCTTTCAACATACGGCAGTCCCGCCATTCCGGGAATTAACCTAGTAAACCTACGCTGCACGCCAATAATTCTCAACATCACCCCTACTAGGATACTTTCCCAGCTACTTACTCTACTCCCTATACATTCACCTCTGTGCGGCCAAATTCTGCTTCAACTCTATTAACAAGTTTGTAGATAGCACCACCGTGGTGGGTCAGATCTTCAACAATGACAAGACAGAGTACAGGAAGAAGATAGAGAGCCGAGCATTATGGACACCAAAAACTGGAGTAACTCAGCGGCTAATATGCAGTCAAGACAACAACCTCTCTCAACATGAAGGAGCTGGTTATCGACTCTAAGAAACGAGGTGGTGTACATGCCCCAATCAGCATCGATGATGCAGAAGAGAAGGTTGCAAAGTTCAAATTCCCAGATAATAATAATAATAATAATAAATGTTATTTGTCACATGTAGGTTGGCACAGGGTCAACGATACAATGAAATGTATTTGACAAGACAACGGGTCACCTCAGCAGTAATATTCCAAGGATAAATAAGATTTTAAAAATGACATTAGTAAGGTAAAAAGACAATATTAAAAATAGGTAAAAAGACAATATTAAAAATAATCAACATATATGATTTGAAATGTGTTTATGAGTTCAGAAGCCTGATGGTAGAAACTGTTCTTAAATGTAAATATCACTGACAATTTGTACTGCTCCAACCACATTAAACATTAACCGAGAAAGCACACCTCTGCCTCCACCCCCTCACGTCGTAACACCAAGGTGGTTTGGCAAGACTCCAACGATTCTTACGAATTTCTACAGATGCACTGCAGAAAGCAACCAATTGGAATACATCACAGCATGGTTTGGCAGTAGCTTTGCCTAAGACAGCAAAAGATTGTGGATGCAGCCCAGTCCATCACACAAACCAGCCTCTTTCCCCCACCTGCACCACCAACTCCGTCTCCCCTTCATGTTGCCTTGGCAAGCAGCCAACAACACCCCAACCATCCCCTCTTCCCCCCTCTCCTGCCAGGCAGAAAATACAAAAGCTTGATAGTATTGAATTTGAATTTAGAGATAAAGCGAGTCGGCGCCGCCTAGCGATCCCCGCACACTAACACTATCCTACACACACTAGGGACAATTTTTTTCATTTACCGAGTCAATTAACCTACAAACCCGCACGTCTTTGGAGTGTAGGAGGAAACCGAAGATCTCGGAGAAAACCCACGCAAGTCACGGGGAGAACGTACAAACTCCGTACAGACGGCGCCCGTAGTCAGGATCGAACCCGAGTCTCCGGCGCTGCATTCGCTGTAAGGCAGCAACTCTACCGCTGCACCACCGTGCCGCCCACATAGAATGTGCCATCAGATTCAGGAACAGATTCTTCCCTGCTAATGATCAGACCACTAAACCCTCATAAGCTAAGGGTGTGGTAGCGATCTCCCAACCTACCTAATTGAAGCTGCTGTACTTTTTTCTATTTAATCGTTCTCTGTAATTGTATCACTTTAATACTGTTGGCCTTCATAATGAGACGATTTCAGTAATAGGAGTAAAGAGGTTCTTCTGCAGTTGAACAGGGCCCTGGTCAGACCACATCTGGAGTATTGTGTACAGTTTTACTCTCCTAATTTGAGGAAGGACATTCTCGTAATTGAGGCAGTGCAGCGTATGTTCACGAGATTGATCCCTGGGATGGCGGGACTGTCATATGAGGAAAGATTGAAAACACTAGGCTTGTATTCACTGGAGTTCAGAAGGATGAGAGGGGATCTTTTGAGACGTATAAAATTATAAAAGGACTGGACAAGCTAGATGCAGGAAAAATGTTCCCAATGTTGGGTGAGTCCAGAACCAGGGGCCACAGTCTTAGAATAAAGGGGAGGCCATTTAAAACTGAGGTGAGAAGGAATTTTTTCACCCAGAGAGTTGTGAATTTGTGGGATTCTCCGCCACAGAGGACAGTGGAGGCCAAATTACTGGATGAATTTAAGAGAGAGTTAGATAGACTTCTGGGGGCTAGTGGAACCAAGGGATATGGGGAGAGGTTGGGCACAGGTTACTGATTGTGGATGATCAGCCATGATCACAATGAATGGCGGTGCTGGCTCGATGGCCCAAATGGCCTCCTCCTGCACCTATTTTCTATGTTTCTATGTAACACCATATTCTGTACTGTGCCATTTTTCTTGTTGCACTACCTGTTGCACCTGTGTACAACTTGATAGTACTCATGAAAAGCACAATTTGACTGGGTAGCACACAAACAAAAGGTTCTGACTGTATCTTAACACAATAATAAACCAACACCAAAATCATTTGATGATTTGTAGATGCAAAATATATTTTATTATCTTCATATTTTCTTAGAACAGAATAAGACCATTCAGCAGACAAAGTCTATGCTGGCTTTAAGAGGAAACTAATTCACCACCCATTCTCCCACCTGCTTATCAACTCCATCCCAACTCTTGTACCATTCACCAGCGGCTTGTACTCTGCTATGTGACCTCTGTAGGTCTCCGTGGGAGTGAATTCTACGGTCCACCAGTCTCTTGGGCAAGAGCTTGGGACAAATTCAGTAACATTTACAGGATATTTTGGACAAGTACGTGGATAGCAAACATGAAGAGGGTTATGGGTTAGCCACGAGCAAATGGGACTAACACAGATGGGAATTTTGGTCGACATGGACAGGTTGGTCTAAAGGCCCATGTCTCTTTGACCTCTATCATCTATGCAGCCAGTCAAGCTCAGTGAAACATCTGTATCTTTCAATGAAACATCTTCTCATTCTTCGAATGTTTATTGAACACAGCCCGAGTAAACATATGGACTCAGTGTGGGCTGTTCTGTGCATACTGTACTGACTGGGGTGATTGTGCTGGTCTGAATGCAAAAAAATGTATTTCACTGTACCTGATAGATGTGGCAATAAAGAAACCATTGAAACCATACAACAACATTTAAAAGGCATTCGGACAGGTACATAGATAGGAAAGGTTTATAGAGATACTAGACCAAGTGGACCCGTTGGGCCCAAACCTCTCCTGGATTGGTGCAGCACCCTCTCCTCCCCTCCCCCTCCCTCCCCCATACCCCCTCTCCCCCCCACTCCATCCCCCTCAACTACCCTTATCCTCTCTCCTCCCTCTTCCACCCCCCCCCCCCCCTCCGAGATAGATTTAAATTTTGAAATGTGAATAACTTTTAAAAATATAACACCGATTTCAATGAAACTTCTTCCATTAGCACCAAAGGGATGACGGTGAGTAAGGTGGGTCTAAAATTGTCACGCTATCGTGTACCGTTTTGGCTGTAGTTCAGGAACAAACAAACAAGTGTTTTAGTATATAGATGGGCCAAATGCAGGAAGGTAGAACTAGCATAGATGGGCCATCTTGGTCAGCATGGGAAAGGTGGGCCAAAAGGCCTGTTTCCAAGCTATATGGCTCTGAGACTCCATGACACTTGCAGAGATATTTGTATCTTTTTTAGCCACGGCCTAGGTTCTGGAAGACTGGAGGGTGACTAATGTTTTACCATTATTTAAAAAGGGCAGCAAAGACAAGCAAGGGAATTACAGGTAGGTAAGTCTCACATCAGTGAGAGTAGTTCGAGGGGGTTGTTAAGAACAGGATCAAACAGCATTTGGATAGACAAAACTGATTAAGGATAATCAACATGGCTTTCTGTATCACAAATCTGATATGAGTTTTGTCAAGAAGTCACCAAGAACATTCAACCCAGCGGCATGAATATTGATTTCTCTAACTTCAAGTAACCCTTGCATCCCCTCTCTCTCCGTCTCTCCTCCCCCCCCCCCCCCCCCACCCCACAAAGTCATTTGTACTAGTTTCACTGTTGTCCTGGTAACTTTCATTGTCTGTATAACTAGTTTTCATCTCCCCACAGCTAACAATGGACCATTTTCTTTATCATTGTTACGTTTTGCATATCTTTCATACTGTCCCTAACTATCCTATACTCTTCCAAATACAGATAAATCTTATCCTGTAGAATCCTCTCCACTACCTTCAGCCACCACTGATGTGAGAATCACCGGCCTATAATTTCTCGGATTATCTTTACTTGCCTTCTTAAACATAGGTCCCATCTCCGGATCCTCACCTGTGGTTAGAGAGGATAGAGAGATCTTTGTCAAGGCCCTTGCAAACTCCTGTCTTGCCTTGCATAGCAACCTGGGATAGATCCCTGATTTCTCTAACTTCAAGTAACCCTTACATCCTCCCGGTCTCTCCATCCCTCCCCCACCCAAGTCGTACCAGCTTCTAAGTTACCTGTTTTGCATATCTTTCACTCATTTGTTCTATATCTCTCTACATCACCGTCTATTTCTCTCCTTTCCCTTTCCCCTGGCTCTCAGTCTGAGGAAGGGTCGCGACTCGAAACGCCGCCTATTCCTTCTCTCCAGAGATGCTGCCTGCCCCGCTGAGTTACTCCAGCTTTTTGTGTCTATCTTCGGTTTAAATCAGCATCTGCAGTTCCTTCCTACACATTCGTGGCAGGGCAATGGATTATGTTTAACGGAACCTTAGCAAAGCGTTTGACAAGGTTGGACAAGGCAGCAAAACATATGCTAGCGGCGGGGCCGGGGGGGGGGGGGGGGGGGGGGAGTGAGCAGCGAGGCATGTGTTTTGTGGAAAAATGTGAGGCGAAATCGGAATGGCGGAAATTAAATAAGGAAACGGAAACTTTCCGCCAAATTCAGAAGGGTTGGGAGGTCTGTAATCGGGACCCAGAGTGGGGGGGATCGCTGTGAAGAACAATGGATAATCGAGGACCCGGCGTGGGGGAACTGCCATGAGGGGGGGGGGGGGAAGAGAATTTTGACTTTGTAAGCGCCCTTCATGGATATGCAAGCAAAGAATTTCTCTGTGACTCCGTGAATAAAGTTGTCACATTCATTCCTTCCTTTAGCATAAATGAATTGTACCAGTAGTCTAAGGCCAGTCCAAACTGCCACCCACACAACAGTAAAGCCCAGCAGCATATTCCTCAAATAGGTTCTCCCTCATGCACTTAATGTTAACTAGAAACACAAATCACCTCAATGACTCCCTGTTAGCAAACTTCACATTCTAACGATTAGATTTGTAAAGTGAGTATTGGTGACCCATTATTTTGGATGCTCCTCAATTGCCTGCCTCGATTCATTACACTTAGCAACGTACTTTTCTCCAATTCCATGACATTATATCAGTGTGGAAATAAATAAAAAAAGACTGAAGTATCGGCATATTTTTTTATTTGGATTTTTCTGTGTACTACAGAAATAGTCTTATTAAATATGGAATTAGTTTCTATAAAACATACTATATTGTTTATCTTTAAACTCTAATACAAGGATAATCCAGAGAGAGACACATCCAGATACTAGGCATTCACAGATATCAGGTTACTCATTCCATTGAAGTAAGACCTTTCCCTCTCACTCATTATCTCAAAATGTAGAGGTCTTCTGCAGAAGTTACATTCAGCCGAGGGATGGGTCTTTAACTCCAATCCAACATCTTTCCATGTAACCAACAGTTTTTCTGTTTAAAACAAAAAAAAATGTATTAAATACAACAGAATTCAGAAAGTTGTAATTTGCCACAATTATTCCAAAGATTAAAAGCGGCTATTTCAGTTTTATTCCAAAGTAACCTTTTCCCCTTGGATTAAAATAGCAAAACTAATAAAGAATGCACCCCCTTGAAACATCCCAAAACACTAGTTTACTGGATAATTGCAAATACCTCATATGGCAAGGAAACGGGCAAGTATAAAGATTATTGCCAAAGCATGCAAGAAATAACAATGAACAGTGCTAAGAAATCCTACTCCAGGGCCCAAATTATTTAGTTGTATCACCAACACAGGGTAGTTCTTTCGTTGCCAAGATTGCCATTCATCTGCACCCTGGATTACATTGCTTCGACCAACCTGACTCCCAGCAGATGAGCAAGTGTGGCACAAATGGCTGGCTATAGTGACAACAATACTATCCCCCAAGTATTAAAGCTGTTTAAGTAGAACTTTTGCAATGTCTTTGGCATTCAAACATTCATGGTCAGGACCTGGCAAACATTTTCCTGTGTTTAAAACATTCCGAACATGTAATTTTGTTGAAACTTAAAAATTATTTTCTCATGTCTAACACAATGTTGAGCCAAAGGCATCTGCTAAATTTCCCCTCGAGGAGATTGCTGCCTGTAAATCTGTCACAGATCTTGGCAGATATGTCCCATTGTTATAATTCCCTTAACTTGCATCACCAGAAAAACAAATTACTTAGTAAGCATCATCCACATAGTCCCATCACTTTAATTCAACCCAACTCAGTCCTTCACCCAAGATAGACACAAAATGCTGGAGTAACTCAGCGGGTCAGGCAGCGTCTCTGGAGAGAAGGAATAGGTGACGTTTCTGGTTGAGACCCTTCTTGAGACTGAGAGTCAGGGGAAAGGGAAACTTTCTGTCCTGGACGTAGCCCACTGTCAGAATGAGGCCAAATGCAAATTGGAAGAACAGCACCTCATATTTCACTTGGGCAGTTTACAACCCAGCGCTATGAATAGTGAATGGGAGTAGTGATTGTGAATGATCAGCTATGATCACATTGAATGGCGGTGCTGGCTCGAAGGGCCGAATGGCCTACTCCTGCACCTATTGTCTATTAATCGCTAACACTGAGACGACAGCGACCACAGCCACACTATCTCTACTATCTCACAGCCATACTATCTCTATCTCTACATTATCCCACTTTCCCATCCACTTGCAAATGTTCTCCTTTCTCCCCCCCCCAGAGGCCGAATAACCTGAATCCCAAAGTTTTTGGGAGGTGGGAGGAAACCAGAGCTCCCGGAGGAAACCCACGCAGTCTCAGGGGGAACATGCAAACTCCAGAAACTGCACCCGATGTCAAGATGGAACCCGGGTCTTTGGTGCTGAGGCAGCAGCTCGACCAGCTACGGCACTTCTCTCTTTTCCTTATGATTGACCCCACTTGTGATCATTACGCCGGATATGAAAAACATTGCATCGTTTCAAAACTTAATAATTAAGGAGCTGTGATTGATGGCGAAGACATCACTTATTGGTTACGTCTGATGCTGTAATCGGCTGACAGTGCCTTGCTGCAGGCAGTTCAATACTGAACTACTGCAGCGGTAGTTAAATTCCAGACCAATCACATAAGCCAGCCAAGTAAAGTAAGCATTTAGTTTTCCAAATTTCATTTTGAATTGACAACAGCTAATTGTCACTTTTACCCACCTATTAAAACATTTTTTTTTTAAAGTGCTCAAAAAATCCAGGGAATAAATTTGAACTCTGATACTAGTGTTATTTTAGGCTTTTGACCTATCACACGAGTAGTGTAGTAGTAATGTAGTGCTGGTTAACAGTTCAGTGCATTTCTCCCATTTTATCAGTGACCCTTGCAAGTTAGCTTTTTGACTTGAACTGGACTGGACCTGGGTGGCACAGCGGTAGAGTTGCTGCCTTACAGCGAAGGCAGCGCCGGAGACCCGGGTTCCATCCCGACTACGGGTGCTGTCTGTACGGAGTTTGTACGTTCTCCCCATGACCAGCATGGGTTTTCTTCGAGTTTTCTCCCGCACTCCAAAGAAGTAAAGGTATGTAGGCTAATTGGCTTGGTAAATGTAAAAATTGTCCCTTGTGGGTGTAGGACAGTGTTAATATGCGGGGATCGCTGGTCGGCGCCGACCCGGTGGGCTGAAGGGCCCGTCCGCGCTGTATCTCTAAACTTACATTTTGGGACTGTGTTCAAATTTCACCAACATTGATGCAAAGTCTACTTACCGACAAAATAATTCATCATCTCAGGGGTGTGATGGGGGGTTGGAGCAATACGCAGGAGCTCCTCGCCACGGGCCACAGTGGGGTAGTTGATGGCTTGGACGTAAATGTTATATTTACTCAACAGCTCGTCGCAGATCTGAGTGTTTTTAGCTGCATCTGCAACCTGAAAGTAGCATAGGCATGAACAAAGATCAATGAAAATCTTAAGTTTCAAATCTTAAACCCAGACACTAACTTTTTAAAAAAATGTTCAATCAATTTACATTGGTTAAATAATGGTTCCCATCTTTGGAATCTTTAATCTCACACAAACTCCATTAGTATTTCCCCCCCCCCCCCCCTCCCCCGATACCATAAATAATTTACCAGTTAATCTGGCATGAAACAGTTTAGACTTTGCTAATGCAGATCTAACCTGTCCAAGGCAATTGGGGGAAAAAATGATCTCATCCACTACCACAGACTTGGTGCACAAAATAAAATCACATAATTTCAAAATAAGCAGTCTTGTGAAACTCAGGGATTTTTGCATTAATACGCGCTAAGAATTAGGAGCATCTGGTACAAAATGCCTTCTCCTCGTCATACGGACGTGGCGGCTAAAAGCCATGTAACTGAATGTGCCGAAGATAGACACAAAATGCTGGAGTAACTCAGCGGGACAGGCAGCATCTCTGGAGAGAAGGAATGCGTGACGTTTCGGGTCAAGACCCTTCTGCAGACTGATGTCAGGGGAGAGGGAGATACAGTCTCTTGATGTATAATCTTACAGTTTTGTCACTTCTGTGCTCACCCAAAACTTTCTGAAACACAAGATGGCTCTCCCGGCATCACCCTTTCGGGGAGCCAGGTCCAGACCACCACTGTCCTCCAAGTGTACAGTTTCTTCCCAACTCGAAGCCTTCCAGGCGCAACACAGAAAAGGCTTAGGACCACGCTTGCATGGTTGAATGCATGGGGGGTTGGTGGAGATTGGGGGAAAAGGATGGACAAGTTGGAGGAAGCAGTGTGGTGAAACTCCCCAGCAAAAAGCAAACCAAGCACACCACAGGCATTACGGCAATACCTACTCTGACTGGAATGATGTGACTGGGACAGTGAACCACAGGTAAACCAGCATCCATAAGTAACTGGCGCATGTGTTTGACGTTGCGTTGGTGCCTGCGCCGCAGTGCTCTTCCTTCCTCACTTTTCAAAATTTGGACAGACTGCAAAGCACCGGAGAGCAACATTGGTGGAAGCGAGGTAGTAAAGATGAAGCCAGTAGCATATGACCGGACGGTGTCAATGAGGGCAGCTGTGCTGGCGATATAACCTCCAACACAACCAAAGGCCTTTCCTGCAACAACAAAAGACACCATTTTAAAATGAACTGTAATGCAAATCAGTGCCCAGATACATAACAAATAAATACAAACACAGATACAATTAAGGTTGGCAAAATAAACAAGGAAAAAAATAGCTGCTTACTGTGCAGTATAAAGTTTCAATCTGTTTTGAAGTTTAAAGGCACTGATATTGTACTTGCAATAACAGCGAGAACATTTTTAAATGACTAGCTGGTATCATGTTGTAATTTAATATTCAAACATTACGGCCTTAAATTGCCATTTCCCCTCCCCACTAAAAACAGATCAGAACTTCAATAAAAAGTTTGAATAAAAATCAATACAAAAATCTTGAAAAATAAAATGTCAAAACCTGAAAGATAGCTTTCCAAAATGCCGCAATGCACATTCACTCTGCCTGCTTAAAGTACAGCTCACTAAATAACAGCTGAATTGGACATTAATATTTGTTAAACCATTAATTTGCACATTCTACATTATTGGCTCTACATCAGTTAAGATTTTGATGAATGGTACTGCTGTTTGAAATTTCTATGGGTGAGACAACTTAGTTAAAAAAAAAGAGCTTTGATTAGATTTCCATTTTGAGGTAAACAGCTATCTAGGTCATTGGCACATTTTGTGCAAGAGCTTTGAAGTAAAAGATAAAGAATACCAATCCATGTGCTGGAGGCACAGCACTTCAGATCTCTATTCAGAACTCCCACTGAAGCCAAAAGCTGACTAATGCTGAAACAAGGGCCACGCACCTTGTGCTAGGTGTCACGTTGCTACCTTTAGGCATCTTGTTGCGGGAAAAAAAAGTATAAATGGTAGAACAAATTAAATAGTGTCGAATTTTACAACTGCAACTGAAGTCATAATTTACAAACCTCTAGCAATAAAATCCTTTAAGGTCAATCTTACTTTCAATGCAGAAAAGGGATTTTAACAACAAAACACTTTTCTTCATGGTCCACATTTGTATCCATTTACTACTAAATGCACATAACTCTCCACCTTTAGTTTATTTTCCATCTCCTCCATGCCTACATTTCATTGAAAGTCACAAAAGTGCTTATTTTAACTGCTTTCTCCCTTTCTTGTTTATCTAGTGAAGGTAATTTATCTGCTGCACTCAAAAGGGTTAAGTTATGAGATTGTGCTTTCTCAACAATCATTGGGGGGGACGACGACAATATAATGATACATCAAAAAACTTGGGAGTTTGGTTATAGGTATGTATAGTTTTAAAGAGCAATGTACAAATTGCAATTTTATCCTACAAATCAGACTTAATTATAATCCCATGCTTCATATGTACTTTTGCATAACAAAAGAACATGCAAAGTTGTCCTAGCATTTCTGAATGTGGCTAACTTACCCAATGTTCCAGATATGATATCCATTTTATGCATGATTCCATCCCGATCTCCTATCCCTCCACCACAAGCACCATACAGACCAACAGCATGGACTTCATCAACGAAAGTTATTGCACCATATTCATGCGCTACATCACACATCTCCTCCAAAGGACAGACAGCACCTAAGACAATGAAGTTCAACAGTTGACAAATTCCACTTTTAAACAAAGAATGGTCCAAGCATCCCATACTTTCTACAAGAAATAAAAACACATTAAAGGTCACAATTTAAGAATTCTTTGTAAAACTGGTTGCACTGGTTTGGCAGCTACCGCAGCTGGTTACCCAACATTTTTTAAGCAACCTTTAAATTTTACAAGTATCAAAAGGAAAAAATTGCAGACATGTCATGATTCATTTCTGAGGAAGGTTAGGGTTGCGTCTTAGATTTTTTTTTTGATTTTTAGATTTTAGAGATACAGCGCGGAAACAGGCCCTTCGGCCCACCAAGTCTGCGCCGCCCAGCGATCCCCGCACATTAACACTACCGTACACACTAGGGACAATTTTTTTACCCAGTCAATTAACCTACATACCTGTACGTCTTTGGTGTGTGGGAGGAAACCGAAGATCTCGGAGAAAACCCACGCAGGTCATGGGGAGAATGTACAAACTCCGTACAGACGGCGCCCGTAGTCAGGATCGAACCCGAATCTCCGGCGCTGCATTCGCTGTAAGGCAGCAACTCTACCGCTGCGCCACCGTTCATGGAACATTTTTGTAAAATCTGCAGCACAGTGATATAGCTGGTAGAACTGCTGCCACACAGCACCAGAGATCCTGATTTGATCCCGACCTCAGGTGCTCTGTGTGCAGTTTGCACGTTCTCCCTATGACCGCGTGGGTTTACTCCGGGTGCTCTGATTTCCTCCCACATCCCAAAGACATGCAGTTTTGTAGGTTAGTTTGCCTCTGTAAATTGTCGCTAGTGTGTGTAGAGTGGATGAGAAAGTAGGATAAGAAAGAATTAGTGTGAACAGGTGACCAATGATCAGTGCGGACGGTGGGCTGAAGAGCTGCAAGTTTCCCCATGTATAGGTGGAAGATTGGAGAATTCGAGGGGTTAATGAGATGGTGAGAGAGAATAGGTTACAGGGAAATAAGCGGGTGAATGGGATAACCGAGAGCCTTCCTGGACTAAGTCAGAATGGCCTTTTAGGTCGAGAAAAACATGACACCCGTAACCATATTCCTCATTCTGAAGATAGACACAAAAAGCTGGAGTAACTCAGTGGGTCAGACTGCATCTCTGGAGAAAAGGAATAGGTGACATTTCAGGTCGACATCCTTCTTCAGACCCGAACCGTCACCTATTCCTTTTCTCCAGAGGTGCTGTCTGACCCGCTAAGTTACTCCAGATTTTTGTGTCCATCTTCGGTTCAAAATAGCTTCGGCGGTTCCTTCCCGCACAATATTCCTCATTCTATGCAATACCATAATTAATTTTAAATGCATTGCCTACCATCCATTGAATGGACCGTTTCAAAAGCTACAATCTTTGGAGTGGCTGGGTTTGAAGTCTTCAACAGCTCTCGCAGGTGGTTAACGTCATTGTGACGAAATATAAACTTTGGAACTCTGCTGTTCCGGATCCCTTGAATCATGGAGGCATGGTTTCCAGCATCAGAGTAGATTTCACATCCTAGCCAGATTCAAGAGCACAACCCAGGATTAGAATTTAAATCATTAGGAATTCAACAATAATATTTGAAAGATCATTTCAACAAAGCTTAAGTAAATCTAGAGTAATTATCCTGGTCATTTTGCAAAAGATTATTAATTTTATATGACTAAAAATATAAGCTCTAAAATCCCAAAATGAGGGGTGGGGAGGGAGGGGATTCTTCCATTCCCTTCCTTTTCTTAATAATGTGGTCAACATCTTTTATTACCTTCCCAAACAGGACAATTGTACATACAGGTTTAGACAGGCAACAGGTATCAGAGCAATAAAAAAAAAAAGACAACTACATTTGAGCCACCTCTGTTCTCTCCATTAACGCACGGATCCACCATGGATTCTACACTGGACTGCAGAAATTCTGGGCTATTTTGTTCAACTAAACTGGAGTCTGGCCTTTGTTGACAAATAGAGAAATATTTCTATATAGTCGCAGGTGTGCAAACTAGTTTGGAGATTCAAACAAAAAAAAAGACAAACTTGGGAAATGGGAACATATTCAGTGATTTGGGAAGACCAGATTTAGTGGTGTAGAAGGATTAATGGAATTTTGGCTAAAAATATGCCAGATGTGCCATTATCTGCAAACAAATGTCATGCGATATAGCCAATTCATACCTGGGAGCATTTTGGCCAATGTAAACAAGGTGGAATCATTTGCTACAAAGCATGATGAAAACAGCAGTGCTGCATCTTTGCCATGGAGATCAGCTAATTCATTCTCCAAATCAACATGATACTTGCTCGTTCCAGAAATGTTTCTGGTTCCACCAGCTCCAGCACCATGGCACCGAAGGGTATCCCTGATAAACACAAATTATATGGGTAAATGAAAAGAAAAAGAAGTAGGAAGCAAGATGGATCTAAATCATGCATGTTATTAGCATGCCCAATGATTATTTCGTGCATTTAAACATCCAACTTTTTCTTAATTACTTAAATATTTGCAAATGACACGGCAAGGATCCATGCAAAATTAAGCCATATCATAAAATTACTTTTTCCAATTAGTAATTGGAAAATTACTAATGGGAGTTGGAAAATCACTAATGCATAAGACATGAAATATCTCAAAATCGTGAATGAAATCAATCCAAAAGTGATACTTTTTCCTACAAAAGTGATACACAACACTTATAAAATAAGAAACATATTACAGCTCGATTTTAATTCCAAGTTATGTTCAGAAACTCACATTATAGACTCCACAATACGTGGATGGCGGCTCATCCCGAGGTAATCGTTGCTGCACCACACAAAAACCTCTTTCTTGACACTCACAGAATCAGAGTAGTCGTCTGCCATTGGAAAAACATCAGCACGGCGATTCACGGTTTTGAAAACACGGTAGGTGTGATCCAGTTTCTTTTCGTCAATCTTTTTTTCAAAAAAGCCATCATACTTGAAGGCTGGAACTGCTGCAGAGGACCAGAAGGAAGTTTTTTAAATTGGTTAGAAATAAAACCAAGGAAGCTGAAAAAAGGTTTGATGCCACACATTGCCCATTTCCATCCTTTGCACTTACACTTTGGCATATTGTCCTGAATTAAATGAGAAACCGAGGGCTTTTGCTTCAGCACCCCATGCAAATTTTTCAGCAGCCCATTTTTAGCACGTCCACCAGCATTTTTGATGTTTTCAGCAGTTGAGTTTACGGATGTCGCCGATAACTCTGCAGTGGATAAAAACATCAGGTGAATAATAGCGCAATTTTAATTATGATGCAATTCAATAGCTTCAAGCAAACAGTACAGTGAACTCCCATATTGCAGAGTATTTGCGTTCCAAGGAAACCATCCATATCACAATTTGCAGTAATACTATCCCTATTTTCCCAGCGAACGCCTTGGGGAGATGCATTCCCAAAATAAACAAATTTTGTGTTTTTCATCTGCAAGACATTTTCTCTAATGTACAAGGCTCATGGATTGGGAAATGGTTTAGGAAGCAAGACTCATAGAAAAAGGGATTGGATTTAAGAATCAATGTTAATGGAGGAAAACTGGTGTAGAATTCAGGGGGCAATGGGTTAAAGTGTATTGACATTATGGGAGTAAAGGCCGAGGGATTATTTTAAGGAGCTGGTAATGGCTAATGCGCCCACCCTCAATGCAATATTGTATAAGAAAATAACTGCAGATGCTGGTACAAATCGAAGGTATTTATTCACAAACTCAGCAGGTCAGGCAGCATCTCAGGAGAGAAGGAATGGGCGACGTTTCGGGTCGAGACCCTTCTTCAGACTGATGCAATACATGTCAGAGAAAATGCCTCGCAGATGAGGAGTGCAGCAACAATGCGTCCAGGCATCCGTTTACATGTTCTTGACCAGAGAGTTCTTTAGTTTAGTTTAGAGAGACAGTTTAGGCCCAGCTAGTCTGCGCTAACCAGCGATCCCAGCACATTAACACTACCCTACACACCCTAGAGACACTTTTACACTTATACCAAGCCAATTAACCTACAAACCTGTACGTCTTTGGAGTGTGGGAGGAAACCGAAGATCTCTGAGAAAACCCACGCGGTCGTATACTTTTACATAGCTGGCATGACACTGCTGCTTTGAACAAGCTCTGATTGCTAATTGTTATTAAAAAAACAAAAATCGAGATCGTCTTACCCTTCCTCATTGTGTGCATCTGCTGCACGTCCTCCGAAAGTTCCACGCTGGCTTTACGCACCACAGTGCTCTTGCCCTGGCTCATCTCAGCAGCAAGGAATGGACATTTAGAAGCAGCAGCCTGGGCAGCACTCGGGACTGGGTGTCCTGGAGGAAGCTGAGGTCCTGCAACACTTGGAGCAGAAGTCAAAGCAGTGGGTTCTGAAATAAATTAGCAAATTCAGGTTCAGAACCAATTATCAAAATGTTTTAAACATTTACACTTTGCCTGAAGGCCCAAGAAACTCAAATAGTATTTCTGATCAAATACTTGCCATGTGAATTTGCGGGCTGTGCCAATTGCGGAATACAAAATAGCAACCCAACGCAAAAATATTCATTGAGAACGTTTTTCTCTAAAATTAATTTAATGAATGTTTATTGAATTTGAAATCTACATCTCTCACACGATAGTTCAAAGTGGAGATGAATGCAACATAGCTACAACTCACAGGAACCACGGATTTGTATAAATGTTAATATGGTGTCAGTGGAGAGAAGTCCAAAGGAAAATGTTGTCTATTAGAATTAGAACTGCAATCATAGTTCAACGCAGTCGATTGGACTTTTTTTTCACCACACAGTGAGAGGGGTGCCATAAAGACTCAGTGCTAAGTTATTGAGTAAAATGTTTCATATCAATAAATTGAAAATATCACCTTCCATAAGACATTTAGTGTTTTACCCAGAAATCGACTTTGCCCACATGACTGATAACTCAGCAAACATATCATTAGATTTTGTTTATAAAGGGAGGCATTTTTGATCCCTTTTGACTAGATTCTGCTGTCTTACTCATTTGTAACTATAGAAAGAAAGAATATTAAAACAAGGGGAAAGAAGCACTTACTCTCATTGACTGGTGTGGTTTCTTTGGTCTGTTGACCGTGAGCAGCCGAGGTTGCCACTGCACGGACTGCCGGCTTGGCCCCTGCCTTCATCATCATAATAGGGCAATGTTGTGCATAATAGATCAGTGACTTGCCAGCCTTTTGGAGAAAAGTCTGAGATACACGTGAAAGGAACGGGCAGCGACGAACTATAGCCTCCATTGTAGTCCTTGACCTACGGAGAGGAAAAGAACAACTGCTCAGATTGAACTCTCGCGTCCAAAAGAAACGACAAGCAACCAATTCATACACGATGCAAAAAGTTCCACAATTGCAACATTCCCCTGCCTCGCTCACACTTTCAGCAAATTTCATCACAAAATACTTTAAAGTATAAACATACAAGGGAAGTTTAATACCATTCGATTTACCTTACTCGCATGTTACGACCCAGTGCGACCCTGGATTGACTCACTTCAATCCACTCCGGTACACAAAGCACAAATACTTTTATACACAAGACAGAAATTAAGCTGCAAGTACGGCAACCATGATATAAACATACCTTGGGCAGAGAGTAAGGTGATTGAAAAGCCAGCATGAACACACCCAGTATAAATTACAAACCAATCTTCATTAAAATGTTACTAAACCCAAGATAATTGATTACAAAATAGGCAATGTCGTAAGCATCATTTAAACTGCAGGGAAAGTGCAAAACTGGGATCAGAAACATGGTACGAAACTGGGCCTGCCCAAATATCCTCATGCTCTCTCCATTCACCAGGCTCCAGAAGCTCTGTTGCTCAAACCAATTGTTGACACTCAACAAGTTACAGCACAGAACATTATGCCAAAGCTGACAAAGTCTAAGACTCGCTGCTCCATCCTATTCAAGTATATATTTTTTATTCATTATAATGCATCTATTAATATTCACTAATGAAACCATATTCTGCAACATACTGCATTTGACATATTACTTTTTACTAAAACACTAGTTTCAAATTAATATGACTATTTCCTGAAACAAAACAGAAACCCAACTTCTACATTGATTAAATGACAATTCATGCACATCTAGCAATGTGTTTTTTTTAAATGCAGGAGACCAGGGATGGGAAAGGTTTTGATTATGTTGGCTACATGTTAAACACAGAGTGAAACCGACTGGAATTATTAGAAGAATCTTTTTAAAAATCACTTAATTATATCAACAAAGATTAACCAATTCCAAAGGGGTTCACGTCTTCTAATTTTGCACACTCCTTCCTCTATTTAAACGGAAACTTGGATCCATTAAGAAAAGATAGACACGAAAAGCTGGAGTAACTCAGCGGGACAGGCAGCATCTCTGGAGAAGGAACGGGTGACGTTTCGGGTCGAGACCCTTCTTCAGACTGCCAAACTTTTGTACACATCCCACAAACATTCATTTAATGCACGTTCAATCTACAAGCACTTTAAGAGAACTCACTTCAGCATACAATTGTCTATCTTTATGTTCACATCATGCAGGAGGAAAAAAGCATTCATGTCAATGCGTTCACGAGAACAAAAATGCCAGAAAGTCGGATCTTAAAGTGACCCAAACTCAACAAAACGCAAGAAAACTAGGTTGTTATATATTACCTAGGCACTTCACAATACTCAAGATGAAACTTACATACAGAGCAATTCAATAACACCGACAGTTTTAAACTCACTTGAATAGAATATTCCACTGGTATTTCAGATACTGAACAGCAAACCCACATTTGAAAAGGTTCATGTTTATTGTACTCTGGATAACCTTCTCACAAAATCAAAGGAAAACACGAAAGCTTTAAGCTCACATTTACTCGTTCGCATCTGAAATGGCTACAGTCCAGTGTTTCCAAACAAGGGTCCCGAATTAGACAGCTGGCTCTGACATCTTTGTCATCTCTTCATGGAATAAAACAATGGCGCACAGAGGTTTTGCCAAGGCTTCAGCGACATAAGAAAAACTACACTGTCTAAAAACAAAATGCTTCCTCCATGAATTGTTGGGAAAGTATTGAGTAATTTTACAACTAAACTTCGAGTTTTGCCCAGGGTATTACATTTAATATTATATCAGGTTTTCCCTAACAGTTTTGCTGCTAAAGGGAAACACAAATCGAGAAGGGAATTAGTCTCAAGCTCGCTTTGTACCTTCTTGGCATGGATTCTGCTTTGAAATAGTTGGTATGTGAATCTGATAATGTTCCTTCGACACAGCAGAGGTCAAAGGAAAATACACTATTGTTATAAATAGGACAGGAGTTACATTACAAGAAATCATATGACAATATATATAAAATACACTTCAGTATAACCTCGCTACGTCCAACTTCACTAATAGCAGTTGGATTAGTGGTAAGGCTGCAGTACTATTGCAGAAACAGGTACTGGTTAACTACTTATTCACAAAATGCTGGAGTAACTCAGCAGGTCAGGCAGCATCTCAGGAGAGAAGGAATGGGTGACGTTTCGGGTCGAGACCCTTCTTCAGACTGATGTCAGGGGGGCGGGATAAAGGAAGGATATAGGTGGAGACAGGAAGATAGAGTGAGATCTGGGAAGGGGGAGGGGAAGAGAGGGACAGAGGAAGACATCAGTCTGAAGGGTCTCGACCCGAAACGTCACCCATTCCTTCTCTCCTGAGATGCTGCCTGACCTGCTGAGTTACTCCAGCATTTTGTGAATAAATACCTTCGATTTGTACCAGCATCTGCAGTTATTTTCTTATACTACTGGTTAACTACTTTATCAACTGAACCAATAACTGTGGCAAAAAGTTTAACAATAAATGCATATCAATATCAGCACAAGGTTGCATGAAGACTGCTAAGCTAGGTAAAAGCCATTTAGAAAATCGAACTAATCAGAACAGCATTGGGGTCTTGTCGGGTTAAATTAATAGCACAGATGGCATTAACACGAGTTTGCTTTCTGATTATAGAAGATGGAGGAATGATCAAATAAAGAAAGAGGACTTATTAGAGCATATACAATATAGGGTAAAATATTATGTGGGGAATCCAATAATGGAGCTCAGCCACTAAAGATTAAAATCAGGTAGTGCTCTCACTCCCCCTCTCACTCCCCCTAGAAATTGGAACTCATTTTCTGACCAACTACTCTGGACTTTGTTTTCCTCAACTTAAAATACACTGCAGACCGAATTTATGGGAAGAGGGTCTTCTTGGCAGAAAAGTGAAGCCAACAGGAAACCTTAGTAAGTGACGGCACTAATAGTCTGTCCTTATCTGAATAAAGTCATTAATTTTAAAAAAGCCATGTATAGTTAGCATGTAGCATGACAGCTTGGAGCTTATTTGGAACCAAGGTGGTGATCCTTGCCTAGAGATGTGGTGCAATTTTGGAATACAGTATCAGTTCTTATGTTATCAGTGTTATCTGTTATCAATATTATCATATGAACCTGTTATCAGTTCAAATGAAGGAAGAAATGTTGGTAAAAATCTCAGTTGTGGTTAGGAGTAGAGACAAGATTCAAATTGATCAAGAAGCAGTCATGATCAGACACATCTTAGGTCGCGAAGGAAAGTGACAGTGGAGATTGCAGAATATCATACAGTATCCTTCCAATCCTCACTAGAAGCAGGAGAGTGACTGGTACTGGAAATGGCAGACGAGATGCCTTCCTTCTTGAATAAATTGAATTGATTGAATAAATGTTATTAGCCATGTATACACACAATGAATTTGCCTTGTATGGCAAATCAAATTCCTCGTATGTTGCAAAATATACTTGGCTAACAAAGTATGATTATGATAAAGTATGGCGACAAACACCAGCCTCTCCCAAAATGGCAGCAAAGCAAAGGAGCTGGTCATTGACTTCAGGAAACGGGATAGAGCACACAGTCCAGCCTGCCTTAATGTTGCTGAAGTGGAGATGGTCAGTTTCTTGGTATAAATACCACCAACAATTTGGCCTGGTCAATCCAGCACATTGACGCTGCAGTCAAAAAGCACACCCACGTCACTACTTCCTCGGCATGCGAAGGAAATTTGCCGTCTCAAATGGATCTTGCTGATTGCAACAGATTTCCCATAGAAGGCATGGCACCCTGTCTGCATTTATCACAGCTTGGTACAGTAACTACTCTGCTGAGCACCACAAGAAATTGTAGAGTTGTGGACACAACCCAATCCATCAAGCACTCCAACCCCCCAATTCAACTCCATCTACACCTCTGGCTGCCCTGGAAAGCAGATAATACTGTTCAAAAGTACAATCATGCTAAACTCAAGCACAATAAGTAGAGCAAAGAGAAAGATACAAAATGCAGAATATAATTCTCAGCATTGCAGCACAATAGTTCCGGAGACAATATCAGCAATGAGGTCGAGGAGAATCTGGCTGTACGCGAGCTTTTTATGGCAGGACTGTTCAGAAGCCTGATAACAGAAGGAAAGAAGGCTGTTCCTGAAGCGGGTGGTGCACGCTTTCAAGCTTCTGCCTGGCAGGAGCAGAGAGCAGGAAGAATGACCGACCGGGGGTGAGAAAGGGTTTGTTTATGTTGGCTGCATGTAAAACATGTAGAGTGAAACCAAGTGGAATCATAAGACTTTTTTTTTTAAATCACCTAATTACATCAACAAAACATCAACCAATTCCAGCAGAGTTCTTGTCTTCTAATTATGCACATTCCTTCCTCTATTTAAACTGAAATCAATTATATGGGTCCCTCTGATAGAATCAGACCATTTCAGTACCCTTCACCTGCACTGCTATGAACAACTTCCAGAGCATTGTTGCACATAAATGGGATGTTTCATTGCCTTTTATTAGATATCGTTCCAGAACTTTTGCTGGAAGTTCCAAAATCTATTTTTTTAAATCTAAATTTACTTAGTTATTTATTGAAAAGTAAATCAAAGGAATGTCTCCCAAAGTTAAATGAATTGAAGTAACTATTGTCAAATTTAGAATTGCTTTTATTGATTTTACAACCACACAAAGCTTATGAATTTATAAAAGTTCGCTGAAGCTGTGTTCGACAAGAGCATTGTTATGGTTAGTTAGAACAGGTTGAGTTTGGGAGCAAGGAGGTCCTACTGCAGTTGTACAGGGCCCTGGTGAGACCGCACCTGGAGTATTGTACGCAATTTTGGTCTCCTAATTTGAGGAAGGACATTATTGCTATTGAGTGAGTGCAGCGTAGGTTCACCAGGTTAATTCCCGGGATGGCAGGACTGACATATGATGAAAGAATGGGTCGACAGGGCTTGTACTTACTGGAATTTAGAAGGATGAGAGGGAATCTTATAGAAACATATAAAATTCTTAAACGATTGGACAGGCTAGATGCAGGAAAAATGTTCCTGATGTTGGGGGAGCCCAGAACCAGGGGGGTCACAGTTTAAGAATAAGGGGTAGACCATTTAGGACTGAGATGAGGAAAAGCCTTTTCACCCAGAGTTGTGAATCTGTGGAATTCTCTGCCACAGAAGGCAGTGGAGGCCAATTCACTGGATGTTTTCAAGAGAGAGTTAGATTTAGCTCTTAGGGCTTAAGGAACCAAGGGATATGGGGGAAAAGCAGCAATGGGGTACTGATTTTAGATGATCAGCCATGATCGTATTAAATGGTAGTGCTGGCTCGAAGGGCCGAATGATCTACTCCTGCACCTATTTTTCTAAGTTCCAATGTTGTTCAGAGAGAAATTCACTTCAAGTTTTTCTAACCTAACACTACAGGAACTACAGAACAAAGCTGAATGGTCAAACAATTTTCCATTCGCAAATCAGTCTATAAACAAACTAAAAATGACGAAAATTGTGAAGAAATCACAGAAATCTGAACAAGGCAACAATACAACAGCAAAATGTACCCAAGGCTCCATTAGAACAGCTCAACCCAAATTACCTACATAAAAATGAATATCCATTCTTTTACACATAAATACAGAAGTCAACAGAAAAGTAAAAAAGAAAATGCACTCAAACTAGGAATTTTAAATGTTAAATATAGACAATAGACAAATATCGTTTGCCATTACCTACCTTACCCCAAAATCGGATATATGTATACTATTTTTATAATTGTAAATATATATAAACTATTCAGAATACTTACAAAATGCAAGGCCGCAACATAATATTAAGTAGGGCATGCCAGAAGAATGAAAGACATTCTTACAAAACTGTTTTAAGTTTATACTCCCACAGGATTTGTCATACAGTTGCCACACATCTGGGAAATTTGTGTTGTGTAGCTAGAGGAAGTGGAAATGATTAAAATTCTCTAAAGAGAGAAATAATGGGAATTTGGAAAAGGAACAGTTTTGGATTGTCCAACCGAAAAAGACTTTTCAGGACAGTTTCAACGTAACTTTCTATAAATGTTAAAAATTAATATATGAAAATATATAAGGCTCGAAAAACAGAATATCCATGGTATACTAATTTCCTGGATGCAAACGTGATTGTCCCACGAGCATCAATATACCCTTAACTCAACAATTAAAAAGAACCACTGCACTTTGGCTAGTAGTAATTACCAGCAGCTGGAGCTCGTGCTAACTGAACATAGCTGTTCCCCATTAAAGACATTTCATTTGTAATGATTACAATAATCAGCCTTCTTTAAGTATCCCATTTTAAAAGCATTTACTACAGTAGCATAGATAGAAAGCTCACCGTAATCTCAAAAATAACTCAACCATTTCTTTACAAACAGGTTACAATACTTTACAATTCAAATCTCCTTTAGATCCACAATTAGTGAATAATTCATTTTGTAGAAGTCAAAACAGGTTGTAAAGACTATTGAGTTCTTCCAAATAATAAATTTAACTGCTGCAAGGACAACATGGAATCTATTAATAGTATTGAAATGAATTCCTTTGATATGAACTCTTCATTGAAATAATATCAGCAAATAGATAGAAAACATAGTTTTTTTGCTGATAGCCAGATACTAGAGAGGGAGAAACAGTAAATACTGTGTTACAACTTTTTCTGCTGAATGATATCAGGCTGAAATATTTTTCTCCAGAGTTACCGAATCTGGTTGAGGATTTCCAACATTGTGAAATCACAAAACTTTGAACATGTGAAAGCACTTCTTGAACGTGGAATCACTGTTGTAAAGTGCCAAGTGCTCAGCCATGACGATCATATCACATTGATTGCTGGCAGGAAGTTACTACTTTATTAGATGATACAGATGGCGGATATAGAGATATGTATTTACTGTCTAAACACTTTTCTTCTGGTTTTAAACTGTCATTGGTTTATGATAGCCAAGACGGGCATACATTGTTGTTTGAAGAGTGAGAAGTGGTGTCCCAGGGCCAGGGTATGTGGACTGTCGAATTCAGGAATGTTTCTCTAACCTTTGTCAAGGAGGAACATACACAATGTTCCTTCAATGTGCGCCAGTAAAGATCCTTCCCTCGGTCAGGCCGTTGATGGCACCGAGTAATCGAGCTTGTGCAACCGGCTCAAGACAAGGAAGTGAGAGGAAAGAGGGTTAGGAGAGTTGCTGGGGGGGGGGGGGGGGGGGGGGGTGAAGACAGGCACAAGATGTTGGGGTAACAGTCAGCGGGACAGGCCGCATCTCTGGAGAGAAGGAATGGGGGACGGTTGGTGTCGAGAGACCGCGGCTGTGTGTGTGGTGGCCGTCTACCCGCTGTGAGGGGAGAGCGAGTGTGTGGACATGGCGGACTGTGACACCACCTCCTCCTCCTCCCTGCACCGAGCAACCGGCTGAAGGCAGCAGCGGCGACCCCCCCCCCCCCCCAGAGTGAGGCCCAACACACACTGGAGGCACAGCACCTTCTACATCTGTTGGCTTGTCCAACTTCAAGTAGCCCTGGCCTTGCTCTCTCTCTCTCCCCCGCCCGCCCGCCCGCCCTAGTTTCACTGACATGTCCTCACTGACCACACACTCTGTCTGTGTCTGTGCGCCTCCTGTCACCTTCCCCCGGCCCAGCTAACAGTCTCCACTCCCCTCGCTCCGCGTCTCCCCCCACTCCGGCATTTTGTCTCGCTGACTGTCTTCGAAGCGATGTCAAAGTCGGTTTGGAAACGCTGCGGCCGGCCGTGGCCGTGGCCGTAACCGTGGATGTGGTCGTGCCTTACCCGATGATGATGATGTTGATGCTGGCGGCGGTTTACCGGCGGTATCGGGGGACGGTGTAGTGTGTGGAGACGGAGGTCACAGACACATCCTCCTCGTTGCCCTGCACTGAGAGCGAACTGGTGCGGACGCGGCCCGTCGCCGCCGTTTATCACCGCCCGGCGCAAGATCCCCCCACTGACGTCACACGCTCCGCCCGGCGCAAGATCCCCCCACTGACGTCACACGCTCCGCCCGGCGCCAGATCCCCCTCCTCCCACTGACGTCACACGCTCCGCCCGTCACTGACGTCACGGGCCCCGCCCTCCTCCCGCCCCCCCCACTGACGACGACGTCTGACAGCACACGCTCCGCCCTCCCGCCGCCTGATCACCCCCCTTCTGGCGACGGCACCCCCCCCCGCGCCCCTCCCCGATGACGTCACAGGCACACGCTCCGCCCGCCCGGCGATCACCCCGCCCGCCCACTGACGTCATGTCACGGACCCCGTCCATCACCTTTCACAAGCCTCTCAGCACAAAACTCGCACCTCCAGCTCCCGCTCAGCAGCGCTCCACCCAGGGCACGGCTGGAACTGCAGCGACCACTGGAGCACAACTCCTGTGTCAGCAACACACAGTGTTGTTGGCACGTGTACAGAGGTACAGTGAAAAGTCTTGTTTTGGGAGGCTATCCAATTAATCAGCTTGTACGTGTAGGAAGGAGCTATAGATAGACACAAAATGCTGGACTGTCAGCAGGACAGGCAACATCTATGGAGAGAAGGAATGGGTGACCTTTCGGGTCGAGACACTTCTTCAGCCTGAGAGTCAGGGGAGAGAGAGTCTAGAAATATGGTAAGGTGTGAAAACAACAGATCAAATAAGTGAAAGATATATAAAATGGTTCATTCACAAAATGCTGGAGTAACTCAGCAGGTCAGGCAGCATCTCAAGAGAGAAGGAATGGGTCTGAAGAAGGGTCTCGACCCGAAACGTCACCCATGCTGACTCGGAACGATCCTGTTACTGCGATCCAAATGCTCCGCAATTTCGTCTTTTATAACCATAACCATAACATAACCATAACAACACTTTATTGTCACTCGGCACAACACCGAGCGAAATTTCAGCAGTCACACAAAATACAGCAAAAAAGAAAAGAACACAGGACACCCGACCCCAACACAAACATCCATCACAGTGACTCCAAACACCCCCTCACTGTGATGGAGGCAACAAAACTTCCCCTCTCTTCCCCCCGCACCCACGGACAGGCAGCTCGACCCCTACCGAGGCAACCGACACGCACAGCCCCCGCAAGGGGATGGAAGGCCCCCCGGCCGAGCCGCCCCGGGCACCGAAACGTCCCGCGGCCACACCGGGCGATGTTAAGTCCAACGGCCGAGCCGCACCGGGCACTGAAACGTCCCGCGGCCGAACAGCGCTGACGATGTTAAGTCCAGCGGCCAAGCCGCACCGGGCACTGAAACGTCCCGCGGCCACACCGGGCGATGTTAAGTCCAGCGGCCAAGCCGCACCGGGCATTGAAACGTCCCGCGGCCGAGCCGCACCGGGCACTGAAACGTCCCGCGGCCACACCGGGCACTGAAACGTCCCGCGGCCACACCGGGCACTGAAACGTCCCGCGGCCACACCGGGCGATGTTAAGTCCAGCGGCCAAGCCGCACCGGGCACTGAAACATCCCGCGGCCGAGCCGCACCGGGCACTGAAACGTCCCGCGGCCGCACCGGGCGATGTTAAGTCCAGCGGCCGAGCCGCACCGGGCACTGAAACGTCCCGCGGCCGAGCTGCGCCGGCAATGTTAAGGCCCGCAGCCGAGCCGCACCGGGCACTGAAACGTCCCGCAGCCGAGCTGCGCCGGCAATGTTAAGGCCCGCAGCCGAGCCGCACCGGGCACTGAAACGTCCCGCAGCCGAGCTGCGCCGGCAATGTTAAGGCCCGCAGCCGAGCCGCACCGGGCACTGAAATGTCCCGCAGCCGAGCTGCGCCGGCAATGTTAAGGCCCGCAGCCGAGCCGCACCGGGCACTGAAACGTCCCGCAGCCGAGCTGCGCCGGCAATGTTAAGGCCCGCAGCCGAGCCGCGCCCCGGGGACGAGACCTAATAAAATAAAGGTTTCCCCCCGCCCCACCCCCCCACCCCACCCCACACCCCCACCACACACCCCCACCACACACCCCCACCACACATACACAGCCAAAAACAGAAACAAAAACCATCCCAACACCGACACAAACAAAAAAAAAAGAAAAAAAGACAACAGACTGCCAGAGAGCCGCAGCCGTTAGGCGCAGCCAACTCCTCCCAATTGACTCCAGCATCTTCCCCACCACTGATGTCAGACTAACTGGTCTATAATTTCCCGTTTGCTCTCTCCCTCCTTTCTTGAAAAGTGGGATAACATTAGCTACCCTCCAATCCACAGGAACTGACCCGGAATGTATAGAACATTGGAAAATAATCACTAATGCGTCCACAATTTCTAGAGCCACTTCCTTAAGCACCCTGGGATGCAAACCATCAGGCCCTGGGGATTTATCAGCCTTGAGTCCCATCAGTCTACCCAAAACTTTTTCCTGCCTAATGTGGATTTCCTCCAGTTCCTCTGTCACCTTAGGATCTCTGGCCACTAGAACATCTGAGAGATTGTTTGTATCCTCCTTTAGCCCTAAGAGCAAAATCTAACTCTCTCATGATAGAAAGAACAAACATTGCATGATGGCCAGCATAACAATTTATGGGGCTGCTTTGACATGGATGGGATCTGCATGCAGCATGAGCTTCGATAGAATTCTGCTATGGCATAATTAGGTAATATTTGTGCCATGGATGTTCTGAGCAATAACATATCCAAAAAGAGAGTCTAACAGCTTATCCTTGATGTTAACTGGCATTACCATTACTCCATCCCCACTGCCAACATCCCAGGTGGTCACTGCCACCATACAGGACCAAACATCTTTCCTTCACTCCTATTGACACCTTGTAGATGGTGGAAAGACTTAGTCAAGTCAAGTCAAGTCAATTTTATTTGTATAGCACATTTAAACACAACCCACGTTGACCAAAGTGCTGTACATCAGAACAGAACCTTGGGTTATCATAAGGAGAGTTACTCACAGCAGAAAAAACAAACTCAGTGGGACAGGCAGCATCTCTGGAGAAAAGGAATGGGTGATGTTTCTGGTCGAGACCATTCTTCAGACTTCAGTATTAAATGGGCTGGTCGAGTTCAGTTTCTGGTCAATATTGACCACCTCAGATGTTGGCAGTGGGGATGGAGCAATGGCAATGCCGTTTAACATCAAGGATAAGCAGTTAAACTCTCTCCTTTTTGGAGGTTATTGCTCAGAACATCCATGGCACACATATTACCCAATTATCCCATACCAGATGTGTAGGAAGGAACTGCAGATGCTGGTTTGCACAGAAGATAGGCACAAAATGCTGGAGTAACTCAGCGGGCCAGGCAGCATCTCTGGATCGAAGGAATGGGTGATGTTTCAGGTTGAGACCCTTCCTCAGTCTAACCTGAAATGTCACCCATTCCTTCGATCCAGAGATGCTGTTACTTTATGTCGTACCAGAATTCTGTCGAGGCTCAAACTGCATGCAGATGCAAACACTTCATTAACTGAAGAGCTGAAGGTAATTGAACATAGCACACCATCAGTAAATATCACCACCTTTGACCAGACTCCAGAAGGAATGTGACTGGGAACAAAATGGATGGGCAGAGGACAATGCTCTGGTGAAAAGTGGCAGGGCCGTTCAAGGGTTGGCATTGAGCTTCAATCAAGATCAGCTTCCTTTATCCAAAGTATCACGCCAGCCAGTGGAAGTTACCTCTCCACTTCCGTTTTAACAGGTCTCCTTGAAACTGCAGAAGTAAAATGCAATCTCTATGATGTCACCTTTCGAATGATTGGGTCTATGCAAGAACCGAGGCAGTGATTAAATCTGGAGTAATGTCCTCCAGGCAAAACCCAAACTGAGCAACAGAGATTACTGGTCCTCTGTCCGTCTCTTCCCCTCCCCTTTCCCAGATCTCCCACTATCTTCCTGTCTCCACCTACATCCTTCCTTTGTCTCGCCCCCCCCCTGACATAAGTCTGAAGAAGGGTCTCGACCCGAAACGTCACCCATTCCTTCTCTCCTGAGATGCTGCCTGACCTGCTGAGTTACTCCAGCATTTTGTGAATAAATACCTTCAATTTGTACCAGCATCTGCAGTTATTTTCTTACACTGGTGAGTAAGTGTCACTTGACTACATAGTCAACGACAGTTTCCATCATAGTCCTAAGATTTACTGGGCAAGAATTGGCTGGATTGCAATTAACATTAATAATAGCTGGAGTCAGCCTGTTGGTCCACTTGCCTGCTCAATCATCCAGAAAGGTCATGGCTAATATTCTAACCTTACCACCACTCTCCAGCACTAACCCCATAATCCTCAATTGCTTCCAGATCCAAGATTCTACGAAAGGAAGGATGAAGGTTGCAGAGGACATTTACTGGGACAGGCACAAAATGCTGGAGTAACTCAGCGGGACAGGCAGCATCTCTGGAGAGAAGGAATGGGCAAAGCTTCAGGTTGAGACCCTTCCTCAGAGTGATGGCAGTTTTTACTGGGATGCTGCCTGGATTGGAGGGCATTAGCTGCAAGGACAAACTTGGATCGTTTTCTCCGGAGCATTGGAGGCCCAGGGGAAACCGGATAGAAGTTTTTTAAATGACGAGTGGCCTAGAGAGGGTAGACAGTCAGACCTTTTTTCCTGCCAGGGTGTACAAGTGTCAATTATTAGAGGACATCTTTAAGATCGGATGGGGCAAGTTTACAGGAGATGTGGAGGGCGATTTGTTTTTTCCCAAAAACAGAGTGGTAAAGTCTTGGAATACGCTACTGGAGGTTGGTGGTGGAAGCAAATATGATAGAAACATTTAAAAGGCTTTTTAGGTAGGCATGTGAATATGCAGGAACAGAGGGATGTGGATCACATCAAACCAGAAGGGATTAGTTTAATATGGCATCTGGTTTGACACAGGCATTTTGGTCAAAGGACCTGTTCCTGCACTGTTCTATATTCTGTTAATCGATCGTAAATAAATAATGACAGGCTTCTGGGTTGAGAATTCCCCTCAAAAATATTACTTTCTTCTGGGTAAAGTCATCTCTCTCATCTCTGAAGAAGGGTTCCGATCCAAAACATCACCCATCCTTTTTCTCCAGAGATGCTGCCTGACCCGCTGAGTTACTCCAGCACATTGTGTCTATCCTTGGTATAAACCAGCATCTGCAATTCCTTCCTACACATCTTCTCACCCTCGTTCCGAATTGGATCCAGTATATCCACCAGGTGGCGCTTCGATGGCAGCCTTGCCCACAGTCTGTCCGTCCTTCGTCTTTTTTTTGTTATTTTTAGTGAGTTTTAAAAGTTTGTGTTATTGTTCTCTGGTTTGTTTTATGTGGGGGATGGGGGAGGGGGTCGGGGGAAACTTTTTTTCAATCTCTTTACCTTGCCGGAGGTGCGATTGTTTTCCGGATCGTATCTCCGGTCGTTCTGCGGCCTAACATCATGGAGCTTGAGGCCTTGCTCGGGACTGACTTTGAGCCCCACCGTGGGGCCGTGGACTTACCATCGGAGTCGATCTCTTACCTGGATCGACGCTCCAACCACGGCCTGCGGACTTTAACATCAAGGAGCTCGCAGTCTCGGGTTGAGACTGACGTCGGGAAGCTCCGACGCCGCACGAAGTTCCATTGCCCCGACCCAGGGTCTGATCGCCCGGCGTGGGGGATTTGAGAATCCCCCCCCCCAACCGATGCAGGAGCTTGATCACCCCGACAAGGCAGGCCTGATCGTCGGCTATGGGAGTAAGATCGTCCCGTCAACGGAAGGCTCGAGGCCCCCGAGCGTTGGAGGACAAAGAAGGGAAGAGATTGAACTTTTTTTCACCTTCCATCACAGTGAGGAATGTGGAGGAGTCACTGTCGTGGAAGTTCATGTTAAAATGTATTTTGTGTGTCCTGGTGCTTTTCATTGTTACGACTCTATGGAAAATGAAATTCCTCGTATATGTTGCAAAACATACTTGGCTAATAAAGTATTATTGTGATTATGAAGATCCCCCTTAGTTTGAGACCATTACCTCGGATACACCAGCCAAGTAAAAATGTCATTCTTGCCTTTACTCTGTCGAGCCCCGTAAGCACTGGCATTCTCAACCTCGTCTCATATTACAAACCTGTCACACCAGTAATCAATCTGGCGAAGCCTTACTGCTCTCCTTCTATAAGCATTACCTTTGGCTTAACCTGCTATTTTATGACAACATATCTGGGCAATTTCTCACACTGTCAGGTAGGTGCCAGCTTTCACGAAGTGATGAAGAATTGTTTGCTAAAGTCACGGCAGGTTCTGAAGGGCATTTATTCAGCATGGTGTGCAGGAAGCAGGTTGATGCCGTTGGAAATTAAAAAGGTCCAGAGAGGGTAGAAACCCATCAGGGCGAGTCCAAAAGAACAAGGGTTGACAGGGGACAGAAGGGGTCATCACTGGAAGGAGAGGACTCCTTACCAGAGAAAGAGGCCCGGAGGGGGCAGCTCCCCTTTCTCTCCCCTCCAACATTTTCCTCCCTCCGCCCCTGACATCCTTCCCTGGGATCGTTGCTGACCTTGCACTGGTTTCTCCCTGTCCCCTACCTGCATCCCCCCCCCACCCCCCACCCCACACCCACAAGAAGTCCTTCTTCTACTTCTTCTTCTTCTTCTTCTTCGCCTTTTTCTTCCGTCAGAGAGTTGTGAATCTGTGGAATTCTCTGCCTCAGAAGGCAGTGGAGGCCAATTCTCTGAATGCATTCAAGAGAGAGCTAGATAGAGCTCTTAAGGATAGCGGGGGTATGGGGAGAAGGCAGGAAGGGGGTACTGATTGAGAATGATCAGCCATGATCACATTGAATGGCGGTACTGGCTCGAAGGGCCGAATGGCATTGTGATGGCAGAGTCTGGCATGTTAACTGCAGTGAATGTGGGGAGTTTAGAAGGATAAAAGGGGACATCATTGAAACTTACTAAATAGTGAAAGGCCAGGACAGAGTGGATGTGGAGAGAATGTTTCCACCTGTGGGAGAGTCTTGGACCAGAGGTCATATGGGCGGCACGGTAGCGCAGCAGTAGAGTTGCTGCTTTACAGCGAATGCAGCGCCGGAGACTCAGGTTCGATCCTGACTACGGGTGCTGCACTGTAAGGAGTTTGTACGTCCTCCCCGTGACCTGCGTGGGTTTTCTCCGAGATCTTCGGTTTCCTCCCACACTCCAAAGACGTACAGGTATGTAGGTTAATTGACTGGGTAAATGTAAAAAAATTGTCCCTAGTGGGTGTAGGATAGTGTTAATGTGCGGGGATCGCTGGGCGGCGCGCACTTGGTGGGCCGAAAAGGCCTGTTTCCGTGCTGTATATATATGATGATATGATATGATAGCATTGGAATTAAAGGACGTTTCTTTAGGAAGGAGATGAGGAGGAATATCTTTAGTCAGAGGGTGGTGAATCTGTGGAATTCATTGCCATAGACAGCTGTGGAGGCCAAGTCAAAGGCAGAGATATGGATTCTTAATTAGTAAGTGGTGGGGGGGGCAGAGGTTTTGGGGAGAAGACAGGAGAATGCAGTTAAGAGGGAAAGATGGATCAGCCATGATTGAAAGGCAGAGTAGACTCGATGGGCCGAATGGTCTAATTCTGCTCCTATCACTTATAAACTTATGAAGTATGCAAAGCGCTTTTCAGGACCCCATATTCCTGTGTTGCCATTTTCAGGGAACAATGTGTGTGTGCAGGTCCTCTGTTCCACAATACTCCAAGGACTACTATTCACTGTAAAAGTCTTACCCTGGTTTGACGTTGCAAAATGCAACTTTGAACTCCATTTACAAGCCAGCTGAGCAGGGTCAGTTCAGTTTATTGTCACGCGGTACAGTGAAAAGCTTTTGTTGCGTGCTAACCGGTCAGCAGAAAGACGATACATGAAAACAATCGGGCCATTCAGTGCACAGATGCATGATAAGGGGATAAGAAATGGAGCTGTAGGATAAGAGATTTTAAAGTGTGGAGCGATTGGAATGCGGGATTGCAGATCCACCTTTGTGACGAATGCACGCAAATGGTCGCCTGGGATCCTGCCGTCATTCTTGATAACCTCCTCAATTGTGCACGCTACCACCCATTTTAGCCGTCATCTGCAAACTTGCTAACCGCGCCTTCTACATCCTCTTCCAAATCATTAATCTTGTTGACAAACACTGGAACCAGCACCAACCCCCCCCCCCCCCCCCCAAAGGCCCACCACGAATCATGGACCAACAGTGCAAAATACCTTCATTGCCTTTCACTTCCTACCAACAACCCACGTAATGTATCCAATTAGCCCTCTCTCCCACGGTCCCAATCGATTTCCATGCAGAATTGAAGTCCATCACGATTACCTCTACTGTCCCACCCTTGATCTTCGTGGTTACTTTGTCAAAAAAAAACAATCAAATGAGAGACATGATCTCACACGCACAAAACCATGCTGACTATCCCCAATCAACCAACTACATCCTATCCCTCAGAATCTCTTCCAGTAGCTTACCTATCAGAGATGTTACGTTTTTGATGACTAGTTCCCGAGTTATTCTTTACTGCCCTTCATGTATAAAATCCATCCTCCAGCATCTCACCCATAGTAATGCAAATATTTCACTATTGTTCCTGATTCACACCATAACAATTGTGGTACAACCAAGTTTCTGACCAGGCCATTGCAGAGTTGGGAGGAACAGACATAGACAGGCAGCTTTGTTACAGGACAATCCAGGGCTTCAGTTCACTGACCATTCTGAGTTACTGTATATAACCACCCTGCCATGCCAACAGTAGAACCCTTATTTACAGCCACAACATGAAGTGAATCTGCCAAGCAGATACTATAAAAAGGCAATGTAACTGTTTAAGGCTGTGAACTGGAATCTGATAAGATGACAGGCTCCTTGTTACTCAATTGTAACAAAGGAGCCCAGAATCCACACTTATGGTTATTATTCACTTATTGGACGGATGTTGAAGCTGCAGAGAGAATGGCAGTGGGGAAATTTAGAGCGGAAACGTATAGTTGTAACTAGAATGAACCTATGACCCAAAAAATTACATCAGCAGGCAATAACACTTAAAGATTGCCTTACGCATTAAGCAGCACTTGGGAAATCCCAAGATTACTCAAGACACGATTTAAATAACATCTTTCTTTTAAAGCCATTATATGCCAACTACTTTGCACGTGCACTCACTCAGTCCAGGGGTATTTTCTCCAACAATGTTACTAATTCATTGTGACAATAAACAAAATCCTTCAAATATTCCAATCCGATATCCTTGGATGTCATCAAATTGGAACGGGTGAAAAAAGGATTCATCAGGATGATAAGTGGACCCATGCGCTTGAGTTACAGTGAGAAGTTGGCTAGGCTGAGATGTTTTTCTTTGTAGCATGGGAGGCTGAGGGGTGACCTTGGAAGCGTACAAGGTCACGAGGCTCATTGGCAACTTGAACAGTGATAAGTGGAGTCTTTTTCCCCCCCGATAGAAGATTCAAAACATAAAGGGCATAGTCTGAAGGAGAGGGGAGAGATTGAAGAGGATTTTCAGGGGAAAACTATTCCACTTGAGTAGTCCTTATCTGGAACAAACTGCCAGTGGATAAAATTAGGACTTTTAAAGACATTTGAGCAAATGTGAATATCATATCATATCATATATATACAGCCGGAAACAGGCCTTTTCGGCCCTCCAAGTCCGTGCCGCCCAATGATCCCCGTACATTAACACTATCCTACACCCACTAGGGACAATTTTTTTATTTTTTTTACATTTACCCAGCCAATTAACCTACATACCTGTACGTCTTTGGAGGGAAGGGTTCAGAATGGTTCAGGAAGGGTTCAGGAAGGGTTCAGAATGATATGGGCCAAATGCAAGCAAATGGGACTAGCCCAATATGCTAACTTGGTCAGCGTGAACATGATGGGCCAAAGGGCTTGTTCCCATGTTGTACATTTCTGTGAGAGCATAGAAATGAGAGCATTTCTCTTTGGGCGGGGGGGCGGGTGGGGGGGGGGGGGGGGAGAAAAGAGAAGGGGAGATCGTTTCATAGAATGATTTGTAAAAATAAAGCTTGAGAAGCCTTTGCAATAGATGTAGTACAAAGCTGCAAAAATCTTGGATGGTATGTTTTCACATCAGACGGTTCATTTAAATTGTATTTAAGATCCTCACCATCCATGGCATTTGCAGTGATTACGTTAATGTTACAGCCTGAATGGAAATATGCCCAAGTAAAACCTCCCTGTCTTGCCACACCTGCACATTCTTCTAGACCTTGAATGGTGTCATAGCAACCACCACACCATTTGAGTCATTTAAGTTCCTTGGAAACATCATCTCCAGGGACCTTAAATGGGGGGCCACCATCGACTCCACCGTCAAAAAGGCCCAACAGAGGCTGTACTTCCTGCGGCAACTGAAGAAACACAATCTGCCACAGGCAATGATGGTCCAATTCTATACTGCTATCATTGAGTCCGTCCTCACCTTCTCCATCATGGTCTGGTTTAGCTCAGCCACCAAGCACGACATCCGGAGGCTGCCACGGATTGTTCGATCAGCTGAGAAGATTGTTGGCTGCAACCTTCTAGTTGACGAACTGCAAGGGCCAGGAAGCAAGCGGGCAAGATCATCTCTGACCCCTCTCACCCTGGCCACAAACTCTTTGAAGCACTTCCCTCTGGAAGGCGACTCCGGACTGTCAAAGCAGCCACAGCCAGACATAAAAACAGCTTTTCTCCACGAGTGGTACTCAATAACCAAAGACTGTAGTCTCTTTTTTGCTCTGGTTTATTTTCACCCACAAGTTTAGACCGTAATGTTGTATCCTTATTGTTTTGATGTGGTTATGCTTTATTCTTAATTGTTAACTGTATGTTTGTGTTGTCATTTGTGAGCGGACCACCAAAGCACATTCCTTGTATATGCACATACTTGGCCAATAAACTTATTCATTCATTCATCCACCATAGTCTCTTCCTATACTTGTTTAGTTTATTGCCATGAGTACTGAGATACAATTAAAACTGTGCTATCTAGTTAATAGAAAAACTATACATGATTACAATTGGGCTGCCCACAGCTACAGTATAAAGGAATAACATATAGAGGAAGATAAAGTCCAGTAATGTTTGTTTAAAGATAGTCCAAGGATCTTCAATGAGGTAGATAGTAACTCAGAGCCACTCCCTGGTTGTTGACAGGGTGGTTCAGTTGCCTGATAATAGCTGGGAAGGAACGGTCCTTGAATCTGGAGGTATGTTGTCACACTTTTATACCTCTTGCCTGATGGGAAAGGGGAGAAGAGGGAGTGACCAGCGGTGTGAGATTCGTCCTTGATTTTGCTGCTGGCCTTGCCGAGGCAGTGTGACGTATAGACAGAGTCAATGGAAGGGAGGTCAGTTTGTGCGATGGTCTGGGCTGTGCCCACAACTCTGCAATCTCTTGCGGTCTTGGATGGAGCTGTTCCCAAACCACGCTAGTGCTAGTTTCCCCCTGAACTTTCCACTTCATTACATTTCAATTTCTCACTCAAGTTCTCCTGGGCTCTTGCCACTTCAATGTAATCCATGCCAATATACAATTAATCCTTTACTCCAAACGAACAACTCATTTTCACAGCTTTTCATATCATGTGCCTATCTCACTCCTATCATCTGTGTAAGAAAATAACTGCAGATGCTGGTACAAATCGAAAGGTATTTATTCACAAAATGTTGGAGTAACTCAGCAGGTCAGGCAGCATCTCAGGAGAGAAGGAATGGGTGATGTTTCGGGTCGAGACCCTTCTTCAGACTCCTATCATCTGATAATTTCTGTGGATAGCTCACAATTTAATTTTCCCCTCCACTTTCAAACCTACTTTCAATTATTCCTGGAAATATTGTCCCTACTCAGACAAGTTCCAACTCAAACTCTCAATTTGCATTCTTTCCATTCACTCATCTGCTTAACTAGATGATCAGTTCTGCAAATTCATCACTCTGTTGCATTCTGCCTGTTACCATTTGCTGTCGGCCCACCTTTAGGACCCTCACATTTAACCCTGCAAGTCTAATGGTGCAGATCCAATTAATTAAATATTACAATTTAACCAGAGTTGCAGTGCTAATTTTAACCAGTGTTGCAGTGTTAACCAGTTGTTAACCAGTGTTACTAACCAGTGTTACTAACCAGTGTTATTAACCAGTGTTATTAACCAGTGTTATTAACCAGTTATTAACCAGTTATTAACCAGTTATTAACCAGTTATTAACCAGTTATTAACCTGTTATTAACCCGTGTTGCAGTGCTAATATTTTAGGTGCCGGAGTTGTCACTGGTGCCGCTGTTAAATTCCCCACTAGTTAAAATTCCCCGCTGGTTATTTTGCCTTTTTGTTTCACACAGATGTGCTGGAGTAGCGCTCCGGTGAGCTCGAGCAACACTGCACCCCTAAATTTAACCAAGGTCACCTAAATGTCACCATGCCCTCAGCATGGTATCTCAAAGACAATCCCCACCCTCATTTTCAACAAATGCAAATAATTCAGATGAACTCATTGTTAATACCAAGTTTATCGTTTCAGTTGCCTGTCATCTCCTCTCCATGTTCCACAGGACTGCATTCTATTGCAGGTTGCCCCATTCTCCAGCCGTAGACTTGTATCTTTCCTCAACCCAAAACGTCACCCATTCCTTCTCTCCAGAGATGCTGCCTGTCCCGATTAGTTACTCCAGCTTTTTGTGTCTAGCTTCAACTTTGATCTTTCTCTGGTTCACATCTCTCCCATCTTTCCTTTTCTTCCTTCAAGACTATCCCTCACTCCCTCATCCTTACCCAAATAAAATGTTGTCCATCCAATTTCCTTTCCTGGTCCCGCAATAGCCAATATTGCTCACTGTTTCCACAAATCCGCCCTCGCCTCTAAAAACTGACGCATTCTCGCCCATCTCAATTATCCTCTAAACCATCAACCTCATGTCCCAATTCACCCAAACCTATAGTGTGGCACGGTGGCGCAGCAGTAGAGTTGCTGTGTTGCAGTGCCAGAGACCCGGGTTTGATCCAGACTAAGGGTGCTGCCTGTACAGAGTTTCTACATTCTCCCCGCAACCTGTGTGTTTTCTCCCCAGGAGTTCCGATTTCCTCCCACACTCCAGAGACATATAGCTTTGCAGGCTAATTGGTTTGGTGAAATTGTAAATTGTCCCTAGTGTATCAGTAGAGTGTTAGTGTGTGGGGATCACTGGTTGGAGTGGACTTGGTGGGCTGTAAGGCCTGTTTCCATGCTGTATCTCTGGACTAAACTCACCCGAATCCCATTTTGTCCAGGCCAGCACAGTACAAAACAGCTGCTATTAATATCAAATGATATCCTATATCACTGTGACAAAGGTCATCTTTCAACTTATTTTTAGCTTTTGATTTCATGCAAAGCCACATCCAAACCCATTCTATTGTTACAGAGTTCAGTAGCAATACAATTGCAAGATTTCATCTTTATTTGTGGATGATCAGCCATGATCACAATGAATGGCGGTGCTGGCTCGAAGGGCCAAATGGCCTCCTCCTGCACCTATTTTCTATGTTTCTATTATTTGCCCGTGAATCGTCTTCTCCCACCCAATACTTATTCATCTGATGGCCTTTGAGAATACATCTTAGGCAATCATTTATTTCTCATCAAATGTGACCCAACTTTACCTTAGTCCTCAGCTTTCAAATCCATGCAATGCTTGTGGGACATCCTGTGGTGATCAGACATCCATTGGCAACTGCAATTGAATCAGATATGCACAAGTTTCGTTCCATCTTTAAATCATATTTGCATCAAAACAAGTGTCAACCTTTGAAAAGCTCAGTTCATCTGTTGCTTAAACCCAAACTTTGATTGCCTTCAAGACTGGACCACTCCACCCAATTTCTGGCTAGCCTCTCTTCTTTAAGCTACTATGAATTAGGGTGCATAAATTCTACTGCATCTGCGGTCATCCACAACATTCTCTTCACCACCCTGGCTTTCCCCTTCCATTCTTGTTCCTGGTTAAATAATGCCTCCATTTTTTTTTAATCCACATCTTTGTTTCTTGTATATCCTATTGATCTTGCCCTTCCATTTCTCCAACTTCCTCCAGATCGGTGTGTGATCCCTGCATTAACCCAAACGGAGGTTCTCACACTTCACCAAGTTTAAACCATTCCATCATTGCCATCCTGGTTTCCGTTGCCACTCAACCTCAACCTCCCACTTGCCTCTTCATCCCTTTCCCCCCTCAATCATAAAGCTCAAGCCCACCATTTTGAATAAGCTTCCAGCCACCTGTCTTAATGTCCTGGGTATTACAATTGTATTTGTCAATGCAAAAAGGCACAGCGGTAGAGTTGCTCCCTTGCAGTACCAGAGACCTGGGATCCAGACTACAGGCATTGTCCGCACGGAGTTCGTACATTCTCCCACTTACTGCATGGATTTTCCCCTGGCGCTCCGGTTTCCTCCCACGTTCCAAAGGCATTCAGGTTTGTAGGGCAATTGGCTTTTGTAAATTGTCCCGAGTGTGTAGGATAGAACTAGTGCATGGGTGATCGCTGATCAATGTGGTCTCAATGGGTCAAGGGGCTTGTTTCCACACTGCATCTCTAAACGAAACTAATTTAAATTGAGCATGCAGACACATATCTTCATTAGCACTATTTAGTCACCAGTTACTCACGGCACTCAAATCTTTCTCACTATTGATTACCTTATTATTGTTACCATTATGTGGTTTTCATTCACAAAACTTAAACATTTAAGTAACGTTCGTTACATCTCAATGAACAGGGACTGGGAAAGCCTTTATCATTAATATCCATGTGAAAAAGAAAAAAACCTAAATTTTCTTATACAAATCTTACGCGAGATCTTTTGCAACCCCTATCAAGTCCCCATAGAAAACATTTTACTTTTAGGGTCTTGGCATCAATTGTTTATTTTCTCCTTACATTTGACCTCCCAAAGCACCACACACTTGCTCAGATTAAATTCCATCTGCCATTTCTCTGCACAGTTCTGTAGCTGAACTAAATCCTATTGCACATTTTGACAGCCTTCCTCACATTCCTTAATATAAGATTATTGAGGGATTGGACACTCTTGAGACAGGAAATGTTCCCAATGTTGGGGGAGTCCAGAACCAGGGGCCACAGTTAAAGAATAAGGGGGAGGCCATTTAGAACGGAGATGAGGAAAAACTTTTTCAGTCAGAGAGTTGTAAATCTGTGGAATTCTCTGCCTCAGAAGACAGTGGATGCCGATTCTCTGGATGCTTTCAAGAGAGAGCTAGATAGAGCTCTTAATGAGAGCGGAGTCAGGGGGTATGGGGAGAAGGCAGGAACGGGGTACTGATTGAGAATGATCAGCCATGATCACATTGAATGGCGGTGCTGGCTCGAAGGGCCGAATGGCCTCCTCCTGCACCTATTGTCACAGTCTGTAACCCCAACAATCTTTGTGTCATTTATTTACTTACTAACCAACCCATCTACATCCAAGTGATTTATATTTCCAATAGAAGTCTCAGCACAGATCCCCATGAAGGTTCACTGGTGGCACGGCGGTAGAGTTGCTGCCTTACAGCGAATGCAGCGCCGGAGACTCAGGTTCGATCCTGACTACGGGCGCCATCTGTATGGAGTTTGTACGTTCTCCCCGTGACCTGCGTGGGTTTTCTCCGAGATCTTCAATTTCCTCCCACACTCCAAAGACGTACAGGTATGTAGGTTAATTGGCTGGGCAAATGCAAAAATTGTCCCTAGTGGGTGTAGGATAGTGTTAGTGTGCGGGGATCGCTGGGCGGCGCGGACCCGGTGGGCCGAAGGGCCTGTTTCTGCGCTGTATCTCTAAATCTAAATCTAAAGTCACAGTCCTCTAGAATATCGCCCGTCCACCAAAACCCAATCTTCTATCAGGAGAGCAGTTACGAATCCATCCGACCAGGTTACTGTAAATCCCGTCCATCTTAACCTTTCAGGTCAGCCTACCATGAGCTTCCCACCCATCTATAATTTCCTGTATTCTCTCGACTTTTCTTAAACAATGAGGAACTCGAGGTTCAAATTCATAACTCCCTGAAAGTGGTAACGCAGATAGTGGTGAAGACGTCATATGGTATATTTGCCTTCAGTGGCCAAGGTATTGAATACAAGAGTCAAGTAGTCATGATGCAGCTTTATAGGAGATTGGTTAGGTCGCATTTGGAGTATCGCATGCAGTTCTCATTGTGCTGTTCTCAGTACGCGAAGGTTGTGGAGGCGTTGGAAAGGTTGCAGAGGTGTTTACTAGAATAATGGCTGGATTAGTGGGTACGAGCTCCAAAGAGAGGTCAAACAGACTTGGATTTTCTCTGGACCACCAGAAGTTGAAGGGAGGCTTGATAGAAGCATATTTGTGAGAGGCTTAGTTAGAATGGACAGTCAGAACCTTTTTCCTCCCCCAGGAAGGAAATATTAAATAGCAGAGGGCATAACTTTAAGTTGAGAAGGGCAATGTTTAAAGGAGATGGCAAAGGCAAGTTTACAAAAATATATATATACACAGAGGGCGGTGGGTGTGTGGAACCTGTTGCCGGAAGTGTTAATGGAGGTAAATATAATGGTGGTGTTTAAGAGGCTTTTAGATGGCCACATGGATATGCAGGGAATGGAGAGACGTGGATTACGTGCAGTAGATAACAGTAGTTTATCTTGGCATCATGTTTGGTACAAACATTGTGGGCCAAAGGGCCCATTCCTGTGTTGTACTGTTTTATCGAAGGTTGACACAAAATCCTGGAGTAACTCAGCGGGTCAG